>NC_050576.1:440967007-441124757 GCF_011100635.1 Trichosurus vulpecula | reverse complement strand
GCCAGCCCCTCGGTCTTTGACTCCAAAGTGCTGCTGGATGTCCAGAAGGACACCTGGGGGAGCGAAGAGGCAGACATGCATTCAGAGAGGCGTCCAGGTAGCCCCCAGCACCCAGGCAGCCCCTGGCACCCAGGCAACAGGATTTGGGAAAGATGGGGAGGGCCAGACAGGCACAGGGTGGGGGACGGGACAGAGGCACGGGGGGCATCTGTAGGAGGTCCCCCCCAAGCAAGGGGGTGGGGGAGTCAGCCAGAAGTGCTCAGACTAGAAGGACCAATGACAACCCACATACAGACCCGCAGCCCTCATCCACAGGCCCAGCTCCATCCACTCACTCTCTCATTCACTTATCTCTACAGGATGGACGCCCTACTGTGGCTGATGGGGGAGGGAGGTGGGCAGGCCAACAACCCAAAGGGTAGGGGTAGTGTCTGGGAGTCTGGTCTCTGGGTGGGGGAGAGTCTAAAGCAGCCAAGGAAGGCTTCCTGGAGGAGGAGGCCTGGAACTGAGCCTGGGAAGGCCTAGACGCTTGGGGGCTGACAGGCTCAAGTCACAGGGGCCTGCCTACAGGCTGAAAAAGGGCCAGCCTGAGGGACCTCGGTAAGTCAGGAGGCACTGAAGGCTTGGGGCCTGGGACAGGGCAGGGTTGGAGGATAGAGGGGGAGACATAGGCTGGGGGGGGGCTGGCCAATTGAGGGGCAGATACAGCTATCAGGTCTCTACCTCACAGACTATTGTACAAGATTGTTGGCAGCTGCTCTTGTCATGGTGGCACAGAACTGGAAACTGAAGGTGGGCCGGAGATGCCCATCAGCTGGGAGCTGTTCATCGTGGGACATGCTACTAATAGCATGTCATAGAGAACGATAGTACCCCCGCTATCTGGGGGCTGATACTATAGGCATGTCAGGTTTGTCTTCCTTCCCGCTGAATGGGAAGTTCCCTGAGGGCAGGGCCAAGCTGGCCCAGCCAGAGCACACAACTGCTGTGTATTGGGGAGCTTTGGGGGATGTGGGGCAGCCCAGGCCTTGGCATATATGCTCCAGGGGAGAGACTGAAAGCCCGCATTGGCGGGATGATTCCCCCCAAGCCTTCCCAGCCAACCAGGGCTCGGAAAGGCCCAGGCCCAGGCCACTGATCACTGGCCCCTTCCCACCGAGGCCTTCAGGGATACCAGCAGCGCCCCCCCCCCCCCACAGCCCTGGTGAGGCTGTTGCTAACAGAACTGGTTTCCATGGTGAGCTGCTGCTGGTGTTAAGGGAGCTGGAGGAAGGAAAGCTGCTGGAGGAGACTGGAGCAGCCTGACAAGGGTCAGAGCCCCATGAGCAGCTCCCCAGGAAAGCTGGGCCTTGTCAAATGCTCTTTGGGGAGGAGAAGGTGGGTAGGGGGACAGCTCAGGGCTGAGGCTGGGCCCTGAAATCCCAGCCCAATCCCCAGGGGGCTTAGCCTCACCATGTAGGGACAGCCCAAGCATAGCAGGCTGGGAAGGACCAGGAGAAAAAGCACACTGCCCAGAGAACCAACAGGGCCCAGGGGAGCTGGGCCAAGGCTAGCCGGTCTGCCCACCAAGGTTCTTAGAGGCATGCAGGCTTGCAGGAAGCAGAAACTTCTCCTTTCCAGGGAGGAGGAAGCTGGATGCCCAGAGGTGCTGCCAGGGGGAGCCTGATCTCCGCGGGGCTCAGCTCCTCCTGGCTTCCTGCCCCGAGCCTCAGCTTTCTCATCTGTGAATTGGGCAGCCTCAAGGCCCCAGGCCCAGCTCCTAGTTCTCTCTCCTGACACCCCAGGACTGAGCTCCCTCACTCACTCCCAGACCACAACCTGCCCCTTCCCGAGCCAGGCACACAAGGCAGCTGGTGGGCTCTCTGAGTGCCCGCTATACCCAACAAGGCAGAAACACAGTACTCCTGGGGGCTTGGCTCCTCTGGGCTCTCTGGGCTCAGCAGGTTCCTCCCCCCATCCCAGGGCCCCACCAAAGCAGGTGCCATGGCCTACACGCACCCTTTCTGCCCCGATAACCCCGGACCAGGCAGGCAGGAACACAGCACCTGACATGCCTCCAGGTCTCTGGGGTTTTGAAGGGGGACGGTAGAATTTCCATTTCACAGAGGAAGAAACTGAGGCTGGAAAGGTCAAGGAACTTGTCTAAGGGCACACAGCTAGTGAGCAGTTGGGCTCCAAGAAGCACCCTTCCCATTGGGCCACCCAGTCCTGTCCTGAACACAACATTCCTGCCTCCCAGCTTTGATCCACACTATGCTCCTGCCCAACACCCAAACTCAGGTCCTGCTGACTGGCCCTCACACAGCAGAAGCCCCCAGAGGATGAGGCTTAGACCTCAGAGGTCCCAGGTCTGTGCCTTCCCTAGATCTTGGGCTCTGGCCAGGGACAGCCCCCTCTCCCCAGGCCCCCAGCCTCAGAACCTCAGGGCTCTGAGTCTTCCCTGACCTCACAGCCCTGCTTCCTCCTCTGGAATGATGAGACCCTCATCGCAACTCCCTCCTAGCCTCCTCAAAGGGCTTCCTACCCCAAGCTTCCTTGTCTCTCTTCTGCTCATAAGTCTCCTGTGGCTCCCTCTGGCCTCCTGAATCAAGCCAATTCCTCTGCCTGGCCTTCCGAGCCCTCCCCAGAGGGACCCCAGCCAAAGTGGGCATCTACCTCCAGGCGCCCTTCCCCTTCCTCTCCAGGGGCTCCTCTCCAGGGCTCCCCCTGAGCTCCCAGAGTGGGCGAGGGCCCTTTTCTTTACATGACCTGATGACCTCCTGCTCTGGCCCTACTAGATTGGAAGTCCCCGAGGGCAGGGCCTGAGTCTCACAAAAACTTGGGATCTTCCCCGCCCCCAAAACACACACACACACACACACACACACACACATACACACAGAGCAGGTGCTTAACACAGGTCAGGTGATTCACATTCTCCATCCTCTGGTCAAACTAGGTCACTCATTCTCTAATTTTGTTTCCTAAATTTGTGTGTTTCCTACCACCGGGCATTTGCCCAGACCATCCCCCACGCCTGAATTAAGCTCCTCCTGTTTCTGCCCAAAGTTTTCCTCATTCTTCTGGCGGGCTATCTTGTGCATGAAGTGACCCCCACCCACCCACCCAAAGCAGCTCCTCTCCTCCTCAGGGTCTCTCTGCCCCTCCTCAAAGCCCTACTCTCTGGGTATTTGCACTGCCCCCAGACCCTTGCTACTCCTTGCTACTATAAGCACCTGGCCTATGGTTCAAACACCCGTGTACAGTGAAACCCAGTGTCCTAGGATTATCTCTGCTGGGCTCTGCTCTGTCTTCAGTCCCCCTTATCCATCAGTTCTGCCTGAGGGACCTAGCACAGAGCCCAGCAATCAGACACTGGCTTCTTCTATGTGGGACAAGGCCAATAACACCCAACTCTGGGGGGCTCATGAGACCCACTCCTTCTTACCCCTCCCCCCAGAAGCCCAGAGGCGAACGGGGTGACCCTTTGTGGAGGACACTGGGCAGGGCTGGGTGGGGAGGATGGTAGGTGCAGCTGGGCTCTGCTCAGAGGCAGGAAGATGCCCGGGAAGCAGCCAGAAAAGTGTGTGGCACCTCTCAGATAAGTCACAGCCACAAGGCGGTCAGGGTGGGAGGACAAAGGGACTGGCCACCTGGAAGCCTGCCAGGGCCCTGCCCCACACCTACTCTGTCATCTCCCCTACTCCCACATTCCCTTCCTCAGCTTGGGAGCCCTTCCTGCCCATCTGGGAGGCAGGCTGGCCATCCCTAGGCTAGGGGGGCCTAGGGGCCGCACCCTAGCTCCATAGACTCCCACCTACCATCTGCTTTGACTGCCCTGTGCCCAGGCCTTCAGGGAGCTCCTGGGCCTGCCAAAGAGACAAGTCACCTGGGAAGACCTAGACACAGGGGCCAGCGTAAGAAGCCCCCAGAGGAAGAGAGAGGAAGGCAGGCCAGGGCAGGGGATCTCTCCCCCACAACACCCAGGCAGGGCAGAAGCAGAAGAGGGAAGGGCTGGGGCTCAAAGCTAGGTCCTCAGGCTACCCCAGGCCAGCCATCTGGCCCCTCACTCTTAGAAGGAGAAATGGGAAGCCCTTGCCAACTAGCCTCAGATGCCAGTCCAAACTCCTCAGCCTGGCATTCAAGGCTTTCTCAATGCTTCATCTTCCACCAGTCCTCTCTCAGGCTCATCTACCCCGAGTCCCCCAAACAAGCCCCTGTCCCGCTCCAGGCTTTGTCCACACCCCTCTGCACCTGTAATGCCACCAGACAAGGCCCAGTTCAGGTGCCTTTTCTCTGGCCTCCATGCCCCGGCCTTCTCTGGGCCTCACCTGCTACTCAGACTCCCAGTGATCAGGACCTATATTCCAACCCCCACTGCAGCCTCCCCTTCCCTGAGCAGGCTGGGTCTGAGCACCCTGCCCTCCCTGCATGCAGGAACCCTGCCTTGGGCAGTTTGCTGAGTCAACCAGCCTCTGGTTGGCCAGCCCCAGAGCCCACCCAGAGCTGGGCAGAGGAGTAGGCCGGGCCCCCACTGGCCCCAGACTAGGCTTGGTCACCTCCCTAGGCAGCTGGGCCCTTCCTCTCTGTTGGGGAAAGGGCGCTGGTCCTCTGAATTACAGCTCTGCCAACCCCCACAATCTGGGAGGAATGATGGTGGTGGGGAGCGGAGAGTAGGTCCCAGGCAGGAGGGCAGGCATGCAAAATCAGGCCTCAGCCACTACCTTTTAACCCTTACTCTGCCTAACTTTTACCCCAGCAGTGGCAAGGCCTCATGGGCTGGCCACCCTTCATTCCAGGCCTGTGGTTCCACATCTAAATTGCTACTACAGCCTCTCACAGGCCACCCCAATTTGGGCCTTCCCAGGCTCCCCCCACCTCCTGTCACCAGGGGACAGATACTGGCAGAGAGCTTGGGGGATGGCCAGCAGCAAGGGGATAGGGCCAGGAGGCAGAAGGGGTGCTGCCTCTAGTGGGGAACCTCCCTCCCCAGTCCTGGAGTGGGCATCTCACCAGGCCTACCTGCTGGCCTTCTCACACACCAGCCCACATGGTGGCCAGTCACACCCCCCCAGGACTCACAAAGATGGCCAAGAAGTTGCCCAGTGAGGTGGCTGCCAAACCCCCAGGCAAATTACAATCGGGCTGACCAGCCCTACCCAGGAGGGGCAGGCAGGGAGGCCTGCTGCCCTCACCCCAGGAAACCACAGGGCTGGGGAGACGATTCCTTACCTCTTGTGTGCTGGCCACTGGGGACATGGGACATAAAGGCCTCCTGACCTCAGAGAGCTCCCATTCTCCCAGGGAAAACAACCTCTACCAGAAAAGGAAATCCCAAATCTATACCAAGTCAAAGGGAAGGAGGGACTCCAAGAGACAAGGTGAGGAGGTAGGGAAGGCACTTCAGGCATGGGGGACCAGCCTGTGCATAAGTACGATGGTGCCCAGGAAGCAGCCCCAAGGCTGGTCCATCTGTGATGCGTATGGCTGTGGGGAGTCCTGGGAAATGGATTGGCACCAGGCAAGCCTCCCTCCTGGAAGCCCTGCCTGACCTCCATACACAGAAGCAGCTTCCAAGACACTGCAGAGGCCCCCCAAATGTTCAGCCATGCTCATTCCCTAAGCTTCTCTGGGCCTCAGTCTTTGCCATCTGGAAAATGGGGATCCCAATTCCTGCTTTGGCTGCCCTAAACTTGTTATAAAGATGGGGACAAGGCAGGGCAGGGGCTGATACAGAAGTATATTGGTCTCTCTCCCCATCCCCCAAGGAAGGCCTGGTTTGAATGATGGAGGAAGCTGCTCATTTCCCTGGAAACAGAGGCTCCTCTGCTCCCATCATGGGGCCTCCAGAGTGAGAGGAGAGAGAAGGAAGCAGCAGCAGCATTTTTGGGGTGTCCCCAGAAGGACAAACCTCAGACTCCAAAGGTGGACAGTCGGGTGTGCCTGGAGTATCAGAAGACAGCAGGTATAGCCCAGATGGGTGAGGTGGGAGGTGCTCCCTGGCCCCCAACTACTGCCCCCTCAACTCCAGGCCTCTTAAGACTCCTCTCAAATTGTGAAAGCCCCATGGGGGAAGGGGGAAAGGGGACAGGGGGGAAGGGGGAAGGGGGAAGGGGAGGAAGGAGAAAGGAGAAAGGAAAGGGGGGAGGGGAGAGGAAAGGGCGCCAGGGATGTGCCACGGGAGGCTCTGGAGCTGTTTTCTCTCCCTTCCTGCCTCTGAGGGCTAGAGCATGGTCCCAGGGCCTGCTGACAGGCTAGAGGCCCCAGATTCTTCTACCCCCCTTCTCTCATGTCCTGCCTCATGACCAATTATCCCAGGGTGCCTGAGCAGGCATGCCCACAGGTCCAAGGATGGATGAGGCAGCGAGTGTCCCCTGGCTGCTTTCAGCCTCCTCACCTCAGTGGGAGGGTTGAAGTTTGGTGAGGGGGGGCGGAGGAGTAAAGGGGGCAAAGCTCACTTCTGTAAGGCAACCCCTCAAGGCCAGGCGGGGTGGGCTGGGGTGAGGCGGGGGCCTGCTGCCATTCTCGGCATAGCTCTGCTTGTGGTTACAACATATCATTTGGGGCTAAGCTTCCTGGAACTGGGATCCCTTGGAACACATGAGGGCCCCTCTGGGCTCAGCTCCCTGGCCCAGCCACAGCCTGAGCTTGGCCTTGCAGGGAGGGGGCGGGGTGGGGACCATTCACAGGAGTCTGGCCCTCCCTGTAACTAGGCCCAGGAAAGAGGCTGGCACCATGTGGTGGTGGAGGAACTCAAGCATGGGCAGCAACTGTCCCTCCGGCTCAGTCCCTGGAAAGGAGGAAGGCCCACTAGCAGGCCACGCCACAGTAGACCTCTATTAAGGGCCTCGTTGTGCCAGGTGCCAGGCTGACAAAGATCAGATGTGGGGCCTACCCTCCAAGACCTTACCCTCAGGAAGAGAGGGAAATAGCCCCACACCCAGAGCCCTCTGCTCCAGAGTGAGTGAGTATGGTGGACACGAGGGAGGAGGCTGGGGAGACTGGGGGAAGCCTGGAGAAAGCTCCTAGAGGGGGTGGCCATAGAGCTGGGCGCTCAAGGGAAGAATCTGGACACACAGAGGCCCAAATGGCCTAGAGGAGGCAGAACACTGGCTTGGCAATAAGAGAACCTGGGTTCAGATCTTAAATACTTAATGCCTGTGTGGCTGTGGGCAAGTCACTTGAGCTCCCTAGGCCTTGGTCTGTCTCTGAAATGAGAGAACCTCTGCTACCGGTGCAATCCCTCCTAGATCTAGAATTCTAAAGCAGGTAGTGAGAGGTCTGGCTGCCCTGGGGTGACAAGCACGGGGCTCTAGAGTTGAGGGAGGCTTAGGAAAGCATTTTTTGAACCTCTCCCCACTAGAGGAAACAGGGGTCCTATTTATCCTGCCTGTATAAAGGCCGTGTGAGAAGCCCTGTGAAGTTAGAGTGGAGCCGGGAAGGGGGAGGAGGAGGAAGGAGATTGCCAGCAGGCTGAGAGGTTTGAATTTCACCTGCAAGGCAGCAGGGAGTTATTGAAGGTTTATGAGCAGGGGAGGGACATGGTCACACCTGAGCCTTTTGGCAGCTGCATGATTTGCTTCTCTGAGGAAGGGATCACCATGGTGACCATGAGTGACTGATGCTGGTATCATTCCCTCCTCTGAGCCTGGCAGGCCCAAAGGGCCTCCTCATTGTGCCCATTTCACAGAGGAAGAAAGCAGGTGACTCACTCAGCCCAGAAGGAAGCCTCAGAGGTGGGCATCCAACCCACGCCTTCCGAGGCTTGGAGCAGTTTGACGGGAGAAGCTGGTCTAATGGGTAAAGTGAGGCGCCTTGCCCACCCTCTCCCCACCGCTGAGGGGATTCAGGCCTTGCGGTGTGGAGGACAGCCCCGAGGAGTGATGGAGGCTGTGCTGGGGCCCTTCTCCCCTTCTCTGGGGTGCCTCAGTTTCTTCACCTACAAGAGATCTTCCCTGAGCCCATCCTCTGAATATGATACCAAGTGGCCCACCAAGGCAGAGGGGGCCAGCTGGCAGTCCCAGGTGAGGGAGTAGAGGGCTGAAGAAGGGGAGGGATGGGGGCAGATGAAGAGCGAACAACCCAGACACTCCCCCACCACCACCACGGGAGCTGGGACCAAGAGATGGGCTGCTCTATTCTGTCAGCTCTGGGCTCTGAATCACTGGCCAGTGTCAACTAGGTGATGTTTCTCTCCCCCTGCCCCAGCCCAGGCCCAGACTGGGCTCTACCAAGGAAGTGAAGTGATCAGATGACCAGGAAATGAACACAAGGAAATCAGCCCCTTATTCATCAGCTGGGGAAAATTCATTACTCAGGGGCCCCTGCAGGGCCAAGATCAGGGAGGGATAGGAAGCAGCCGGCCCCCTGGAGCAGGAGACCTAACCCTAAGCCTCCCGCTGCCCCTGAACCCTGTTCCTGGGCACCAGGGCATGTTGCCAGCCTCCAAGGCCAATTGCCCTCAACGAAGGGGAGACTCCAACCGAGTGGTTGGCTTTTCTCTTCCCAGTTTCATTATTATCAGACTTGGCTAAGGTCCTGAGTTTGAGCAGGGAAGGGCCAGGCCTGCTGGGAGCTCAGCTTTGCGCTTTCCCCAGGAGACTCTGAGAGAAAGGGGTGAAAGGCCAGCCCCCTCCTCTCCTGTGAAGGCTCTTGGGATCCCACCTCCCTTGGGGCCCTGAACACACAGGGCTGCAGTGGTCTCAGGAGCAATGGCAGGTTCATATAGACTGGGTACACAGCCTCTATAGAGCAGATATGAAGCAATTTAGGGAGACCACTAACGAGGCAACTGGGGATATCAAGAGAAGCAGCCTTGGAGCTGAACCTGGGAACAAGACCAAGATGAGAAAGGAATGTAAGCCAGACACAGCGACAGCCTGGATAAAGGCCTGGAGGTCAGTCCTGAAGACAGCCAGTGAGATCACTAAGCACAGGTCTAGTGAGGCAGAATGAGCCTGGAAAGTGAAAGGCCAAATGTCCAGGGGACAAGGTGGAGCAGTGGGCAGGGCCCCTGCCAGCTGTGTAGACAGGTCCCTTCTGCCTCAGCTCCCTCATCTGTAAGATGGGGGCCATGGCCCCAGCCTCTTGGGGTTGGGGTACCCAGCACTGGCCTGGGCCCCCAGGCCCTCAGGCCCAGGAGGGAGCAGAGGAGGACTAAAAGCCCACTTTCTTTCTGAGCAGCAGGTTGGCCCTGCTGGCTTTGGTCAGAGGCACCCTGTGCCCCATGCCCCTCTGTCTGAAGCAGCCTTGGCAATGAGTCTGGCCCCAGGGCAGCTCTGATGGTGGTGAGCAGTCAGCCCTGCTCCACCCCCGCTTCTAAGGAGCCCCAGTGTGTTTAGAGAGGCTTTTTCCCAAGGAGGCGAAATTCCTTGGACTGGGTCACCCAATTAGCCCTCCCACTCCCCTCGTTGGGAGGGGTTATTAGTCTCATTTTACAGGTGAAGGAAACTGAGGCCTGGAGCAACTGAGTCACAGGGTAGGGCCCAGCAGTCTATGGGGCCAGTAACTTCCCCTTCCCAACACTGCTGGAGTCTTCAGGCATGAGCTGGACTCTGCCCTAACCCCACCCCTACTTCCGTGGAAAGATCCTCTACCCCTGGGTCCCTGCCTGATACTAGGGATGGAAGGGACTGAGCAGACCTGGACAGAATAGCTGGGCCAAGGCCTGGCACTGGTCTTGCCCCACAACCCTCTGGCTCAATTGCCCAAGGCAGAAGGGGCAGAGTGAGGCTTCAAGCCACCCCCAGGGCCACTTCCCTGGAGCCCCTGGGGCATCACTGAGCCCCATTCTAGGCTCAAGGGGGGAAATATGTGGCCTGGAGAAGCCCCAAGCCAGGCTGGACAGGAGCACCAAGAAAGCTGAGTGAACCAAAGGAAGGAGATGGTGAGACAGAACGTGGCTCATGGTCAGGTGGATGAGCCCAGAGCAAGTATCGTGGGCTGGGGCCATCAAGGAAGTCTTCCTGGGCTGAGGTCATAGTTTCACCGTGCCCTGGCTAAGCCGGGGAGCCAGAGCCTTAGCTACACAGACACAGACACAAACACACAAAGACACACACACACACACACACACAAAGACACACATAGACATACAGCCACATAAAAGACACACACAGACACACACACAAAAACACACACAGACACACACAGACACGCACACACACAAAGACACACACACACACACCGACGTACACACAAAGACACACACACACATAAAGACACGCAGACATAGACATACAGCTGCATAAAAGATACACACAGACAGACACACACACAAAGACACACACACATACACACACATACACCCAGGCCTGTCCAATGCCAGGAGCCCACCATAGCCTCTGAGGGCCTCAGGATGAAGGGACCTAGCAACCCAGAGAGGGAGCATGGACAGTGTCCTTGCTCTGGCCTGAAGGGCAGCAGGCCCCATGACTGACACCTCACAACCCCAAAGGGGACACCCCCTAGAGATCAGCCAAGGTCCAGAGAAGGGACCCAAGGTCACACAGGAAAGGAGGAAGCTGCTTCTATTCCTCGTTACTTCTCCTTCCTCAGAGGGAGACTCCAGCAGCCTGGGGTGGCAGTGGGAGCAGGGGTCCTTGCTAGCCCCTTTTCCAAGCCTGGCTCTCCTGTCACCTGGCCTGGCCTGGTCTGCCAGTTACATTGGCTGGCTTGGGGATGGAGGCAGGTCTCAGGAGCCTTTATCTTCCCAAGCTGAGTCTAAAGGAGCAGCCCCAACAGCTGAGAAGGGGCAGCTTAAGAGAAAGAGGCTTATGGGTCAAGGCCTTTGGGAGAGCTCCCGGGAAGCTCTCGCCAGGCCCAGCCTCTGAGGATGGGTGGGTAGGGGACATTAGCAAGGTGTTTGTGCAGAGACTTCTGGGCCTGCCTTCCTCTCTGCTGCCCAGTCACCTTCTCTTCTCACCAGCTCCCAGGAGGCAGGGCAATGTCCCAGGGGGCACACACTGGAGTGCCCACATCTCCCTCCTGTGCCAAGGACCAGGCAGGCCTCCCACGACTCCCTCACCCTCCGGGGTCTGGCTAGCATTACTTCCAGGGTGCTTGGAGCCTACAGCTGAATGTGAAATCCTTCTCTGCCCCCCGACCCCAGCGCCCTTCTGCTCTCCTGTCCTTCCTGGTGGCAGGCTCAAACAGCTCTGGGCCGAGCTGGGCCAGGTTCAAGGCTGCATGATCCCTTCATACTTCTATCCTGCCAGGCCTGGTTTCTCCCAATTAGAAGGGCTGCACTAATTACTCTCTGCTTGACAGGATTCAATTAAGAGTCTCCCAGGGACTGAGTGTATGAGACAGCTACCAGGTGGGGGCGGGGCACCTGCTCAGGCCCCTGAGAGCAAGGCTGGAGCCGCCCGCTGCCAGGAGGCCCTCCTCAGCAAAGGTGAGAGGCCCTTTCATACAAGTGGGCCCTGGGGTGAAAGAAGAGGTGTGCCACCTGGCTGCAGGCCTGCTTGGCCCCCCAAGCCAGTCTCAGCATGGGCCCAAGAACAACCCCAGCCTCAGAGAGACCCTTGAGAGGGTGGCTCAGCCTCTCACCTGGGGAGGAGAGGGCTGCATGCCAAATTGGCCCCCAAATTCAGCAGGCTTCACTGCTCAAAGACACTGGGAGGGACCTGAGGGGCTAGCCAGCTCCACGGCTCATAGACCCAGAGACTCAGGCCCAAAGAGGTCAGGGACTTGACCAAAGTCACAGAGGTGCAGAACAATCTGTCTGTGTCCAGGGGGATAGGGCTGGTCTTGCCAACCTCCCGGCAGCTACCCGCACCCCCCCCCCCCCATCCCTGAGTTCTTAGGACATCCCTGAACTCTCTCAGTGACTCCTGGGGCACGAGCACACACACACACACACACACACACACACACACACACACACACACACACACCAAGCAGCAGCGACAGGAATGTGGTCCTTCCCGAGTGTGCCAGGAAGACAGAAGGGCACAAAGTCCAGCTCTCCTTGGGGAGCCCCGGCCCAGCCCACGCCGCCGCGCACCTGCCCCTCCAGCCCCGCTGCGGCGGCGGTGGCGGCTGCTGCAGGGACGGCTCAATCCCAGCCTCGGCCAGGCCTCCCGGCCTCTCCAGCCCTGGCTGCCCAGCCAAGGCCCACTCTCGCGGTCGGCACTGCGGCTCATTTACCAAGTGGTAGCAGAACAGGGGTCAGACAGGGAGCCGTCACTGCCCCCAGCCCAGCCCAGCCCCAGTCCCAGGAGCTCTGCTGGCGCCTCATCCGTCCCTGCAACCCATCCAGGAGGCAGCCTCGGTCAGGCGTCCTGTGCGGAGCTGGAAATAAAACGGGGCCCCCTCCCCCATCAGCCTCGAGACCGACCTGGGGAAGCCCCCGGGGGCTGGGAGCCATCCTCAACCTGGACTGTTTGTCTGCTCCCTTCCCGAGGAAGCTCCAGGAGGAGGCGGGGATTGGGGTGCTGGTGGTCGCATTTGGGGGGGCTCTCTAGGCGCCGGGCTTTGCGGGAGCACCCGCCCCTCCCGGTCCTGGTGTGGGTTGTGGAAGGTTGTGCGTGTGCCTGCGTGTGTATGTGTGTGCGCGCGCGCCTGTGTGTGCCCGTGTGCGGGTGTGGATTGCCGAAGGGGGTGCGGGGGGAGGGCGCTGCGGGACCCAGACGATTGCAAAGACCAGGAGCAGAGCCGGCGGGGCCCCCCAGTCCCAGGTGCCCCCATGAGGCGGTAGCAGTGGCGGCGGCAACAGCAGACCCCACCCCTCTCCCGCATCTGCAGCCTGGGTGATCCTTTTGTCAGCCTCGCACACACCCGGCACACTCACACACAGGCACGCGCACATACATACCCACGTTCACATTCACATGCACAGACTCATACATACACACACGCACCCCGCAAGCACCCCAGCACAGCTGCATCCCAGCTCCTTCGCTCCCTCCGGGGGGTGGGGGAAGGGGATGGAGACCGCCAGGACCAGGGCTAGAGCCAGGGCCAGAGCCTAGGCCAGCACTCGCTAGGAGTGGGGGGCGGGGAAGAGATAGGGGGCTGAGAGGTTCGGGGGGGTGTGGAAGAGGAGAAAGGGGAAGTGGGCGCAGACCCAGACAGACAGGCGGGAATGAGGGGGGGGGGTGGAGGAAGCGGCCCAAGGGCCCGGGGCTCGGGGTGGAGGGGTGGGGGGCGGGCAGCGGACCGCACCTTACCTGCCACGGTGTATCTGTCCAGGTAGTTGAGGACGTTGCCCACGCTGAGGATGGCTGCGGCGGCCACTCGCGCACGGCCCAGGCGGGCCCCCGGCTTGGGCTGCGCACCGCCCGGGGCCGGGCCCTTGGCGGCCGTCGGGGCCCCGACCTCGGGGCAGGCGGGGACGGCGGTGGGTCCCGGCCCAGGGGGCGCCCGCTGCACGCTGCCGGACAGCGTCTGCACCTCGTCGTGGGGCCAGCAGCCGCCCCCGGCTCCGCCGCAGCGCCGGCCCCTGCCGGGCCCCCCGCCCGCCCAGCCCCGGTCCCTGCCCCGGCCGCGCCGATGCTGCTCCGGGTCCGTCCCGGCCGCCGCCGCCACAGCCACAGCCACCGCCACGGCCGCGTCCTCCTCCTCCTCCTCCGCGCAGCCCGCCGCCCCTCCGCTGCCCGCCGCTGAGCCACCCTCCAGGCACATCATGCCAGGCCGCGGGGGCCGCGGGGGCCGTCGCACGGGGGGCGGGAGGCAAGGGGCCGGCAGGACGCCCGGAGGCGCGGGGCGGGCAGGAGAGCCGGCCGCTAGCCCGACGGGGCGCGCCGGCCGCGGCCGAGGACGTCGGGGCCCGGGCGGGCTCAGCACGGCTCCGGCAGCCGGGGGAGCCCCGGCGGCGGCGAAGGCAACGGCATGCCGCCCGGACCCTGCTCCGCGGCGCTGCGGGATCCTCGCTCTGTCCGTGCTCTCCCGCGGTCTGGCCAGCCGGCCGTCCTCCCGTCCGTCCGCCTGCCCGCCCGCCCGCGGACAGTGCGCCGGACCCGCCGCAGCCGGAGCTGCTCCAGGAGCCAGAGCGCTGGGAAGGCGGGCAGGGGGCGGGCGGGGGCGGGGGCACAGACGGCGGCCGGGGCCACCCCTATGCTAGCCGCGGCCAATGAGTGCCGGGCCCGGCGTCCCCGCCCCACCCCGCCTCCCCCTCCCCCACCCCGTGCCGCCCCTCCGCGCTGCGCCAGGGAGGGAAAAGGAGGGGGAGGGGGGAAAGGAGGGGGGCGGGGCCGTGCTGCCTACCCAAGTCGGCAGCCTCAGCTCCCTGCAGCTGCGGCGGGCACAGGCGCACCCTGCTGCCTGGCGCGGCCCAGCCTGATCCTCCCAATCCCTGGCAGCACCCGCCTGCCCGGACCTTCGGGACTCAACTGTGGGCGGCTCCGCGGGGTGGGGGGGGGGGGGCGGACAAGCTGGGTCTGCAGCCCGCCGAAGGGGGCCTTCTGGACCCGCAACCTGCTCCACCCCGCCCAGTACCAGGGTGGAAGGCCAACGCTCTCAACATTCCCCTGCACCGCCGCCCAGGGCTGCCTCTCCCAAATCCGGGACAGGTATCCCTTGAACGAGGGACCCTCAACTCCCCCAATTCTCAGCTCTCGCCGAGTCAGGACCTGCATTCATTCATCCACCAAGGCTAGGAACAGAAGATTAATCAGAGTCCTGTAGCCACACGTCCAGACAGCCCAAAAGATCCAGCCGGTCCTCTTAGCCGTGTCTACGTGTCCACACCCAAGGCAACAGGCCCCTACTCTGAGGCAGACCGGGCCTGGAGGGCCTTGGAGGGGAGCGCAAGGCGACCTACTGGCCCACTCCGAAGTGTTTCCGGACCCCTCTAAGCAGCCCCCAGCACCATGGACAGGCCCTAGGGCTCCTACGGGCTTTGGCTTTTTATAGCTTCCAGTAGTATCCACGTTGCTGTATGTAATGAAAGGATGTAAGCAGCTTGAGGGCAGGAATCCTGCGCTGCCAGGGCCTGGCAGGTGCCACACCACTGCCCACTGCCGTGGGTTGGTTATTGGGCATCCTAAGAGAAAGTCATGGGGGCCGGCCACAGATGGTCATTTGGGTGTTCCATGTGGGGCTGAGCTGCCTGTGCTCCTAGGGAGGAGGGGGGCCAGGTCAGCCAGGTGCTGGCGCTGGTTGATGCCACCATAATGGAACCCTTTGAGCTGGGGCCATGATGGCCTGGCAGAGGCAGAGAGAGGGGCAGCTCGGTGACCATCTGCTGAGACGTGGCAGCAAAGACCTCCCGGCTCCCCTTCCAAGCTCACAGGGCAGCCAACCAGGAAGCCTCCAGTTGGCCTGGCAGCCTCACTGAGCTCTGCAATGTCTTAGCCGAACCTGGGAACTTCACAAAGACTTTTTTTCCCAATGAAAACTCCTATTTCCTCCCGCTGGGGAGCTTCCAAAGAGGGCCAGCCTCTGCCTAGTCAGGTGAGCAGCCTGCTGCAGGCTGTGGTCTCAGGGAGGAGCCTGGGCCCAGAGCTTAAGCTGCCCAGGGCCTCTCAGTCAGCAGTAAACAGGAGAGAGGCCGGAGTAGGTCTTCTCGACTCTGAGGCCAGTGTCCATCCACCACACCACACTGCCCCGAGTGGTAGAGAAGAGGAAGTATCCCCAGCAGCCTAGCTCTGCCCAACTCGCTCAGCCCCAGGATTCACCTCATCCAAGTGTGGCGCTCTGAACACTCAACCCCATCATTACCCTTAGAAATGGAAGCAAACACCCCACCCTGTCAGGGCGGGGCAAAGGCAAACTGCCTGCTGTCCACAGCTGGCTGCGGCGGGCTGTGCTTGGGGACCGGAACCAGAAGGGGGGCACCTGAAGCTGATAAACCTAATGGGGGAGGGGCCCTTTGGGAATTCCATGGGGGATGGAAAGGCCATGCTCCAGGGAGCCTGACTTGGAGCCTTACATTGTGTCCTCTGGCCTAGCCCCTGAGCCCACCTGGTGCTGGCCGATGTTCCCCCCATGCCTCCATCTCCCAGGGGGGTATCAAAGGGCACCACTCGCCACCACCTCTCCATGGCCCTCAGGCCAGCTGGCTTCCCTTGTCTTTTACATTATAAGTGCCATGAAGGCAGGGTCTCAGGCCAGGACCAGTCAATGTCTGTAGAATGGTGTTGGGTTGGATGGTGGCATCAGCTCTGACACCTTGGGCTAAGACCTACATCCCTGGCCTGAAGCCATCACTGAGTCCTGATGAAGCCAGCGTGTGATGGGTTCAAGGCACCAAACTGCTCTTTTAAATTGTCTAATCTTGGCACCTGTACTTCCTGACACCTTCACAGTGCATTTTCAATGGTGTGGGGACTAAAAATATACCAGCAGGCATGGGCATGAATGAAAAGGCAGCCCCTGACTTAGGTCACCAGGAGACAGTTGGAGAAATGGGTTACACTGCAGAAACAGCCTAGCCACCCAGGCCAGGTGGACAAAGGGAGGGGGGAAGAGTGAAGAGCAAGGCATTGAGAGACCTCTTCTCTTCCTCCCACCCCTCCTGCTCTGCTAAGGGATCCCAGCTCAGGGATCCTGTGAAGCTTAGTCACTGGGTCTAGTTTGACCAGAGTCTCTTCTGGGAGATGGGATAATCCAATCCCAATTCAGAGCATTTTCTCTGGCCCGGAATTTTCTCCTGCCTGGAATGCCCTCCCTCCTCATTATTCCCTGGCTCCCTGGCTGCCTCCAAGTCCCAGCAAAAATTCCACCTTCTACAAGAAGTCTTTCTTAGTACCCTTTAATTCTAGTGCCTCCCTCTGGTGATGATGTCCCCCTTATCCTGTCCATATCTTGTTTGTACATAAGTGTTTGCATGTTGTCTCCCCCATTAGACTGTGAGCCCCCTGAAGGCAGGGCCTGTCTCTGACTTTTCTTTGTATCCCCAGGGCTGCAGAGAGCCCTCTGCCTCACCTGGCCCCAGAGCCCTCAAAGCACAATGCCACCATCAAGTGTCCATGCAGCAGCACCCCCCTTCCACCCCCCACTCCTGTCCCTGGCCCAAAGGACTCTAGGTCCTGGAAAAGCTACCTTGGGTTCCTCAGGTGGGTGCTTAAGGCATGTGGGAGCCACAGACCCATAAAGGAGGAGCCTAGAGGGGGCTATCCAGCTCAGTTCAGGGGCAGAAAGCCATCCTGCCATCTCCCTCAGGAAGAAGAGACCAGGTCTCACTCACCTTCATCTCTTCCATTGAATCTGAGAGACATTGGTCACACAGCTGCTGCTCAACACTCAGGATCTAAGTCTTGGCAGCCTTTTCTGAACCTCCCCTTTAATCAATTTTTACAGTGTAATAAATGTTCCATTACAGTATAATAAATATCCCAGTGGGTGGGCACTCTTGTCATCTCCAGTCCTTCAGAACAGAGTGGGTGCTGCTCTAAGGACTTCTATACATGTGGCCTCTTTGGGGTCTATGCCCCATAATAGCATCTCTGATTCAAAGGAAGGCCACAATTCAGGGACCTTGGGGGCAGGTTTCCAAGGGGCTTTCCAGAACAGCTGGACCCCTTCCCAGCCCCAGACTGTGGGCCTGCTTTCACTAACCTTGCCAACAACTAGCATTTTGGGGGAGATTATTTCTGTCATCTTTGTCAATCTGACAGGCCCAATGGAGAACCTTAGAAGTGTTTTAATGTGCATTTCTCTTTTTATTAGCAATTTGTAGCATTTTTAAAGTACGGTTGTTGATAACTTCCTTTTTCTGAATACTGTTCATGTCCTCTGACCATTTATCTATTGGGGAATAGGCCTTGTCCTTATGTATGTGAGTCGGTTCCCTGGATAGCTGGTACCTCAGACCCTGACTGGAGAATCTGGCTGCTAAGATTCCTTTCCCCTCACCCTGCTCCAGTTAACCATTTTCCTTCTTATTTTTACTGCATCGGCTATACAAAATGATTCAATTTCCTATAATCAAAGTTGTCTGTCTGCAGTGATCCTCCTATCCCTTGTTCATCAAGGGCTTTTTCCTTAGCTGTACTGCCTAGGACAGGGGCAAGGAGCCTGCAGCCTCGAGGCTGCACATGATAGGTCCTCAAGCACAGCCCTTGTGATCCTGAACCCCCACCCCTGGGGACCACTGATCTGTTTATGAAGTGACTCTTTATAGTCAGATCCTACAGCTGTTTCAAGCTGATTATTATTGTTGTTATGGTGTTAGATGTTGGTCTAAAACTAATTTCTACCAAATTGCCTTCCAGTTTTCCCAGCAAATTTTGTCACTGAGTTCTTACCCCAGTGCCAGGGGTCTTTGAATTTATTAAATACTAGGGTAACTAGTGTTTAGTGGCAGCTGGGGGTGCCATAGTGCACAGAGCATTGGATTTGGAATCAGAAAGACTTGTCTTCATGAGTTCAAAACTGGCTTCAGGCACCAATTAGCTGTGTGACCCTGGGCAAGTCACTTCACCCTGTTTGCCTCAGTTTCCTCATTTGTAAAATGAGCTGTAGAAGGAAACAGTGAACCATGCCAGCATCTCTGTCAAGAAAACCCCAAACTGAGTCAAGAAGTGATGGACATGACTAAAATGACTGAGCATCTATTTCACTAATAAATTTTCTATTTTTTAATCACTACCAAATAGTTTTGCAGTATAGTTTGCAATCTGATGCTACTAGATCCTTTTCCTTCCCACTTTTTCTTCATTATTTCCCTTGAGATTCTTAACTTTTTTGTTCCTCCAGATAAATTTTATTATTTTTCTAGCACTATAGTGTAACTGCTTGTTGGTTTAATTGGTATGACATTCAATAAATATATTCATTTAGATAGTAATCCAAGTTTTATTATATTAACATGGTCCAACCATGAACAATGAACATATCCCCCATTATTTAGGTCTCTCTGTCTGTAAAGAATGTTTTGTGGTCGTAGTCATATAATTCTTATGTGTCTTAGCAGATAAACTCCCAAATATTCCATACATTTTGAAATCATATTGAGTGGACTTTCTTTTTCTATTTTTGTCTTCTGGGAGTTTTTTTGCCAATATGCAAAAGTACTGATGATTTATGTTGGAGTTTTTAATATCTTAATACTTTTCTGATGTTATTGTTTCAATTAGTAATTTAATTGACTCTCTAGGCTTCTCTAAGTAGGCCATCATATGACATGCTAAAAGTGACCGTGTATTTCTTTTTTGTCTATTCTTATTCTTTCAATTTCTTTTTCTCATCTTATTGCTATAACTATCAAATAATAGTAATAATAAATATTCTTGCTTTACCCTTGATTGTATTAGAAAGGCCCCTCATATTTCTCCAAGCACATATAATTCTGGTCCTTGGTTTTGCATAAATGCTACTTAGCATATTAAGGAAAGGTAAATTTATTCCTTTATTTTATAAAATACAGAAATGGGTTCTATATTTTGTCAAAGCATTTTTCTACATTGAAACAATTATGTGGTTTTTCATATTAATATGGTCTCTTAGGTTTATTGTTTTCCTTATATTGAACCAACTCTGAATTCTTGGAATAAATACAACATGGCCAGAATTTATGATTTTTAATATGTCACTTTAGTGTCTTTGCTATTATTTTGTTCAACATTTTGCATTAATGTTCACTAGAGATAGTCCTCAATAGTTTTCTTTTTTTGACTTATCTCTCCCTAGTTTTGATATCAAGACCATATTTGTATCATAGAAGGAAGATGGTAGGATTTTTCTTTTTGAATCTTTTCAAGCAGTTTGCACAATGTTGAAATTAATTATTCTTTGAATGTTTACTAAAATTCACTTGCAAATCTCCTTGGTCCTGAGATTGGGTTATTTAGATTCTCTATTTCTTATTCTTTTAATTTGAATACATTATAATCCTGTAAATATTCATCCATTTTATTTATTAGTTTTGTTGGGTTAAAAATTCTCATAATTTCCTTTATTTTCTCTTAATTTTTAATGAATTTTCCTGTTTATTTTTTGATATTGGCAAGGTTTTTCTCTTCAAAAATCAGATTACCTAAGAATTTGATATTATTATTATTATTATATGGTTATTGTATATACACATATATAATTAGGGATTTTTAAGGGGAAAACAGTTTTATTTATCAATTATATGGCTTTCGGGATATCAGTTTTGTTCATCTCTTTTTTGATTTTCATAAAATCCACTTTGGGAGGGTAGAATCAATTTATTGATTTTCTTTTTTTTTTAGTTGTATGCCCAGTTCATTGATCTTTTCTTTTGGGGCAGGGAGTGGCCAGTGAGCTCAATATTTATTGATGCAGCCCCACATGGAGTTCAGTGCACATGCAGGTTTTATTTTTAATTTGCTTGTCATGCAACAAAGAGGAGCTTTTCAAATGGCCACTGAGTCAAAACTGGGAATGATTAATGATTTGGTTCCTCTTTCCTTCTAGATGCCTTTGAATGAAAAGGACTGCTTCTGGAGCTGTGACTTGTCATTGCCCCAGTCAGAGCTCTTCAGTCTCTCAAAGTTATTTGTCTTTATAATGCTTTGTTGTTGTAGAAATTATTCTCCTGGTTCCCTCACTCCACTCTGCATCAGTTCATGCAAGTCTTCTCAGGTTTCTCTGAAACCATCTACATCATCATTTCTTACAGCACATTAGGGTTCCATCACCCTCATATACATTTTTTTTGGCTAGGTGGGATATAGATTCAGGAATACTTGAGTTAAAATCTCACCTCAGATACTTACAAACTGTGTTACCCTGGACAAATCACTTAACCTCTTGTCCAGTGGGGTGAAGGGGAAAGTGGGAAGGAGAAAAAAATAAATCCTTGATAATTGAAAAAATGTTGTTGTTCAGTTGTTTTTCAGTTGTGTTTGACTTTTTGTGACCCCATTTGGGGTTTTCTTGACAAATATACTGAAGTGGTTTGACATTTCCTTCTCCAAGTTATTTTACTGATGAGGGAACTGAGACAAACAGGGTGAAGTGACTTGCCCAGGGCCACACAACTAGTAAGCATCTAAGGCCAGATTTGAACTGGGGAAGATGAGTCTTCCTGACTCTGAGCCTGGTGCTCTGTCCACTGTGACACCTAGCTGCCCATATTATATCTTTTAACTATGTCTATTTTTATTTTTGTTTTGTCTGAGATCATGATTGCTACACCTGCTTTGGGAGATTTTTCCGAAGTATAGTAAATTCTCCTCCAGCCCTTCATTCAAATTCTGTTGGAATTTTTATATTTTGAGAATATTTCTTGTGTAAGCTTCCCTGGATGGCTGGTGGCTTGCTCCTCACTCCCCCTTCTCTCTAGGGAAAAGTAATCCTCCCAGATCACACCTTCTCTTACTCTGAGCTAGCTAAAGACAAGAAAGCCAGACTTGTCCTCTCTCTTCCTCATCCTAGAGTCTCCATCAGTGGATGCTCTTTCCCTCCCCACTCTCAGTCCTCAAACTTCCTGTCCCATATAGGGTGGTATCCAGGCCTTGTTCATGCCTAACAAGCAATCACTGATGTGTTATCACTTGACAGAGCTAGTTTCTTATCATTTGAAGTGGGATGGAGTAACTTGATATATTTACTCAATCAATCTCTGTTCCTGCACTGCTATCCCCAGCCCCCAAAACAGTGTCTAGCACATAGAAGGTACTTAATAAATGGTGGGCAAATAACTAACTGAGTCTTATTTACAGCACACCACGCCAGTAACAGAACTGACTTGTACATAAATCAAGGTGGGTGATGGAGAAAATGGCATCAAATGACTGGCTGGGCCCTCTGTCTGAGGGCTTTGTCCCTTGGGAAGAAGCTTTATTTAGCATAAACAGAAGGCCTGGGTATAAGCAAAGCCAAATTCAGTCCCAGGCCTCCCCACAAACCCATTACTCTTCCAAACTGCCCTTACTGTGGAAAGTACCACCGTCCTTCCAGGCACTCAGGTTCCCAACCTCAAAGTCATCCTTGGCTCCTTTTTCTCTCTCATCCTACTTATCCAAATCTTGTTGATTGTACCTGCCTGACATTTTTCACATGAACCTGCTTCTCTCCACTTGGACAACTGACTCCCTCAAACAATCACCTCTTGCCAGGACTATCTCAAGAGATCCCTTTTTATCTAAAAAATTGCAACAACATTCATTAGGAATATTGATATAGTTTTCTTTCTCTGTTTTGACTCTCCCTGGTTTAGGGGTCAAGACCATATTTCTGTCATAGAAGGAATTTGGTAAAGCCTATTCTTTTCCTATTTTTCAAATCATTTGTATAGTATTATAATTAATTGTTCTTTAGATCTTTTGAAAGAATTCATTTGTAAATCCATTTAGTCCTATTTTTTCCCTCTTTGGAAGTTCACTTATTGTTTGTTCAATCCCAAAAAAGGATTATTTAAGTGTTCAGTTTCCAGGTCTGTTAAGCCAGGTAATTTATAATTTTGTAAATATTAATTAATTTCATTTAGATTGTCAGTTTTGTTGGCATATAATTGGGTGAAGTAGCTTCTAATAATTTCATTTATTTCTTCTTCATTAGTTGTGGATTCATCTTTTTTTCGTTTTTGAGACTGAGTATTTATTTTTATTCTTTCCTTCTTTTAATCGAGTTAGCTAATGACATCAATTTAGGGGTTTAAAATAGCTTGTTTTATTTATTAAGTCAATGGGGGTTTTGCTTTTCTGAGGGTTTTTTTAGTTGCATGTCAAAGTCATTGATCTACTCTGTCTCTATTTAATTGATGAAAGTATTTAGAGGTATAAAAATTCCCCCTAAATACTTTGATGCATCCTAAAATTTTTGGTATGTTGTCTCATTGTTGTCAACATCTTTAATGAAATTAATGATCATTTCTATGATTTTTCTTTGACCAACCTATTCTTTAGGATTGTTATTTAGTTTCCAATAAGTTTTTAATCTTTCCTTCCAAGGTGCTTCATTAATTGTAATTTTTATTGCATTATTGCTGGTAAGAGAAACTTTTAATATTTCTGACTCATTTTATTTGTTTGTGAGGCTTACATGCCCTAATACAGCATCAATTTTTGTGAAGCTTCCATGTATATCTGAGAAGTAGGTATACTCCTTTGTATTCCCATTTAATATTATCCAGGGATCTATCATATCTAACCTTTCTAAAATTCTATTCAAGTCCTTCATTTCTTTAAAAAAATTTTTTGGTTAGATGTATCTAGGTTTGAAGGGAGTAAATTTAGGTCCCCTACTATTATAACACTACTTTTTATTTTGCCCAATCACTCATTTAACAATTCCTTTAAGAATTTAGATACTCTGTCATTTGGTGCAGATACGTTTAGATATTAATTCCTTGTCTATGAATGTAGGTTCATTACTTTCAGCAAAAATGTAGTTTCCCTATTTATCTCTTTTAATTAGATCTATTTTTGTTTTTACTTTTTTGAGATCATAATTGCTACCTGTGCCTTTTTTTTTACCTCAACTGAAATATAACACACTTTCCCTCCAGCCCATCTGTGTGCATCTTTCTGTTTCAAATGTATTTCAACACATATTGTTGAATTCTGCTTTCTAATCCATTCTGCTAACATCTGCTCTTTTATAGGTCACTTCATCCCACTCACATTTACTGTTATGACCGTTAATTGTGCATTTCCAACAATCTTATTCTCTTATACTTTTCTTTATTTTAGTTTCTCACTCCCAGTTAAGAGTTTGCTAATCCTTCCTTTAATCTACCCTTCTTCTCCATCACTTGTGTTAACCTTTTGCCCTCCTTTTTCCCTGTTGGGTGAAATGTATTTCTATACCAAACTGTGTGCATGTGCGTATGTGTATTCTTCCTTCCTTTGACCAGTTCAGATGAGAGTGAAGTTCACGTCATCTGCTCCCCCAACTTCTTTCTCTTTGTTGTATAGTCTTCTACATATGCACTCCAATGATTTCCCCTGTTCTTTCTCTCTCTTCCCCTCTCCCAGTGCATCACTTTATCCCTTCTGTTTCCATCTTTTCTTTTAAGGTAATAAAATCATAATAGCATCACTTTCATGTCAATAGACTCCTAATTGATCTCCCTCCATCCAGCCTCTCCCCACTCCAATCCATTCTTCCTTACTCAACAATCATTTGTTAACTGCTTATTATGTGTCAGGCACTGTGCTAAGCACTGGATATACAAAAGCAAGTAAGAAAAGCAGTCCCTGCCCTCAAGGAGCTTATATCCTAACGGGAGAAGGTACAACCTATCAAGAGATGCTGAAATGCAGGGAGGGAACGAAGAAGAGGAGAGAAGGGTCACCATCACAGTGAGGAGATGGCTGGGACATGTCATGGAGGCCTAGGCCCTGGCAAAATCAGGTGAAAAATCACCTAACAGAGCTGAGGAACCCAGAGGGAGAGTCCAAGAATAGGACCATGGGGAAGAGATAGTAAGAAATGCAAAGAAAGTGAAAAACATTGTCCTAAATTGTGGTGATCCCCTCTCTCAAATGAGGGGATCAGCCTACATGACATCAGAGGCATCTTCCAGGTCGAGGACAATGTGTCCACATAAGTAGTATCCAGGTGAGGCAGGAGAAAGTTAAATGAAATCCAGTGAAATAAATAAAAATGAGGGAGTGTCAGAGGCTGGGCTAGGGAGAGAGAAAGTGAAAGGAGAGGAGAGCCATTTGGGGGATAGCCTCAAGGAAGGTGGGGGAAGAGGAGAAACATTTGGTGGAATTTGGTGGAATTTTAGTGGAGGAAAAACAAACTTAACAATCTAGACATGAAAGTGAATGAACAAAACCCAACAACTTGTTATTGGTGAGAAACAAATTTACAATGTAAAGCTTCCCATGGAATTAAACTAATGGATTGGAGTATGATTTATTATTATACCTCAGCAGAACTCCAAGAAGGAGGTGACAAGGCAAAAGTAAAACTTGGTGTGGTTAAGAGGGACCAATGAGGAAGCTACACATGATGCCAATGGCCCCATAGAGAATGAAGCCATAATCATTGGGATAAGCGATGGAGCATCTACATATAGACCAGGAAAACCACGTATATGCAGGGACCTCAATCAAGGAAATGGAAAGAAGGTCCCCCACAGGACGCAACTGAGCCCCATACAATCACAATGACCCAGCTCGACTGTGGAGAAGAGTCGAGACAGTGTCCCTTCTTCGTGTCCTGGCAGTGGTGGGGACTATGGGTGTGAAATACTGCATATACTGGAAGACTCTACTGGGGTCAGTTAATTTTATTGAACTCTTTTTAAAAATCTTTTTTATTCTTTGTTACGAGGGATCGCTCACTGAGCAAGGAAGAGTGATAGACTCAGAAATGAATGTGATAAAAAAACCAAAGCTATCAATAACTTTTTTTAAAAGAAATTCATAGGGTAGTATTTTAGGTTGTGTTTGTCTTAGGCCAGTCCCCTGGTAGTTTAGGTATGATATTGGAATGAAAGAGACAGTAGTAAACTATTCAGGATTTAACAAAAGGTTAATTTCCCCAATCACTAGGAAGGAATATTCCACAAAGATAAGCATTGAGCTTGCCCCAAACTGAATGATTCAGCTTCAGGAAGCTCCCCTGCTTCTGAATTGCCTCTAACGGTCTGCCAGCAAAACATCAGTGAGTACATAGAACTTGCATGGGGGGTGAGGAGCCAGTTGCTTGATACCACATTCTGAAAAAAAAACACTTAGCCCAGCTGAGCAAGGAAGCAGCTCACCCATTGGTGATGCCATTGGGGAGCACATCTAGTGAGGAGCCCAGGCCCAAGAATTGTGGGGTGCCCCAGGGCTTCACATGATCACCCCACTTGTCCCTTTTACTTTCAGCTTGAACCCAGTCTCCCCACACACTAAGTGGGAGCAGAGGTAAGTGTGTTCCCAGTTTGAGAGATGCTTTTTGTAACATATGTCCTTGCTATATCTTCTCACTGAACATCCCTTTGTAAAAGCTGACTGATGTCGACTGGCTGATTAACAATGGGGGAGCCCTCCAGACATGGACATATGAGTGATAACCCCTCAGGGTTAGCCATAGTACTCAGGGGGATGGAGCAGGAATACAGGCTGCCATTTGGAATGGGAGGTGGGAGAGGGAGCCCACAAATTACAAAGGTGGGGGAACATCTGAATTTATTTGGAATGTCTCAGGAGGCAGAGATGCAAACTCACACCATAGTGGAAACCCCTAAGGAAGTACCCAGAACCTCAGTGGAATTGGTAAGGACTGAGTGTTTGGGGACTGAGCAGAGGAAAGACCAAGACAAAAGAACGATCATCCCAGAGCTGGAGAAGGTAGCCTATCAGTTTGCTCTGCACACCCGAGGGTGCTGCCAACAAAGAGAATCTGGATGTCCAAGAAAACTTCCTGGAATCATCAAAAACAACAATGGGAAACTGGGCTTCAACAGGGTGAAAAATCAAAGTGGATCCAGCCCTCACCTCATATATCCCAGTCATTGGCACTTGGGTTAATGAGCTAACCTGAACAAAGGATGGTAAAAAATCAGCAGAAATTGGGCTAATTTCTCGATCCCAAGTGTGGAGGGAGGTTAGCACTTTCCCTCCCCCAGATAGAGGAACTACTGGGGATGACCTGGAGAGACTGGAAGAGAAGAAATTCCTTACAGCAAGCAACAACATAAGTATTACAATGGAAACACAATTGAGGAAAAATCCTTTGTGGTGACTGTGCTGAGGAAGTGCCCAGCCACCAGGATTCATTCCCAAGAGCCATTTAGCTTAGCCAGTCTTCTGAATCCATGGTTCAAGGAAATATTTCCAGATGGAGAATGATGCACCCAGCATTGCGGTGGAGGCTGGCCTCTGCACCACTCCCGGCCTTTCATGCTTCTCTTGGCCCATACAGCAAGCTGGGGGTCAGGATCCCCTGGCAGTGCAGGGGGCACATGGGGAGGCAAATACATCTTCCAGGAGAGCAGTGCCCCATCAACACCATGAGCACCTGCACCACCAGAGTGCCTGGCAGCCTTGTCTGTCCTAGAAGGACTGGGCTCCACCTTCTCTATAGAGGAGAGAGCATCTAAGTAACTAGATACAGAAAAGACATACACAGATCAGATGGGAGATGACCTTAGAGGGGAAGGGTCTAGCATCTGGGGAGACCAAGATAAGTCTCCTGGAGGAGGTGGAACCTTGAAGGATGCCTGGGGGGTGCTGTTGGTTTCCTTGGCTCCTCCATGGAAGGATGTGGACAAGAATCTCAGGATGCTGGGCTGGAAGGGGAGCACCAGAGGACTCCCAGACTGTCACATCCCCTACAAGAGGCCTCCAACACCTGCTGGAAGACCACCAAGGAGGGAGGCTGCCAAGGCAGCTCACCACTAGGCTGTCCTGACATCTCTGAGCCTTTCCTCATTGCTCTTGGGTCTGCCCTCTGCCCAAGACCTGGGCCTCCACATATCAAGGGCACCACCACCCACCTCCCGGCCCTCAGGCTCACAGCTCTTAGATCCAGTGCCTCTAGCCTCTCTCCAATCTGAGTGTTTTCTCTGTCTTTCCCCCAGGCCTGGAATACACTCTGTCTTTGCTTCTACTACTGACCTCCCTGGCTTCATCTCTTTACTGGAAGCCTTCCTCTGAAGGCAAGCACCTTCCCTCTGTTGTCTTGTATAGAGCGACTCTGCAGGCACTGGTTTACAGGGTGTTTCCCCCATTAGATGAGAAGGACTGACACACAGAGAGAGACTATAAGCTCCTCAAGGGCAGGGCTGTCTTTTGCATCTTCTGCATCCCCAGCACTTAGCATAGCACCTGGTGCGTGGTAGCTGCTTAATCACTACTTGTCACCTAGACCCAACACAACAGCCCTCCTAACACTCAGCCTTCGGTCTCCTTAAAGATGTGATGACAGCTAGGAGCCAGCAGAGAACAGGAAGATCTGGACGAGATCCCTGCTGGCTCCCAGAAGACCCCAGATGGCCAAAGCAGAGGGAGTCACATAGGGGCCAAGGGCAGCTGGTGGTCAAGATGACAGAGGAGTGTGCTCCCCACCCGGGCACAGGAAGGGTTGTGGCCACCTCTGTGAAGGCCACACTTCCCAGGCAGTTGTTCCTGGGGAGGGGGCTGAGAGAGGAGCTGCCAGGGCCTGTGAGCATCATCTTGAATTGGGGGGGGGGAGGAAGGTGACCACAAGCAAAGGAGCAGCACTTCATAACTGTTCCCCATCTCTGGTGGCTGGAGCCTTGGGAGGACAGGTGGGGGCAGAGAAAGCCCCTGGGTGAATCGGCTCATTGGATCACAACTTTAGAGTCAGAAGTAACACAGAGGTCACCTCGTCTAACGCCCTCCCTTAGGGAGGCCCAGAATCTGCCCAAGATCTCCCAGAGGATGAAGGACATACAAATCCTCTGACTACGATGCAGTACAAGGCTCCTCTCTATTAACCTCAACCCTGAAAAGCCATGGTGGGGGAGGTGCCAGGCAATGACACTGAGCCCCAGCTGGATCTCCTGCAGGGAAGCATGCTGAGGTTGGCCTAGGCAGAGCAACAAGCCCAGCTCTGCCCACTCCGGCCCCCAATCAGGCACAGTGCCACACTTGAGAGAGGGGGTACTGGTCTTGGGTAGACTCTGGCACCTCCACACACACTTGGGCATTGCTCACAGGGAGCCTTGGTGGGCAATTCACTGTCTGCAGCCCCACTCCAGCAGTGGGCCCTGTCGGCCTGAGCTGAGTGTCCCACTTGGTCAACTGGGACTTTTAGCAGTCACAACCACCCCGTGACATCTTTCTAGCTGTCCCAGCTGGCGTGTACTTGAGCCAAGGGCCCTGTGGGGGACCTCACAAGCAGATCACAGCATTTATGGACATGATACTCTTCTGTCCCAGGGCATTGGGAAGGCTGGATTTCCTCACAGAACTGCTGCTGTGCCAGGTGTCTGGGAATGACTTCTGATTTGGACAGGACACCCAGTTCAAAATCCAACAGGCATTTAGTGACGAGGGCATAGGAGGTCAGCAGGGGTTAAGCAAGGCATGGTGCTCATTGACTATGTGAGAGAGCCAGCATCAGCATCCTAGAGGGAGAAGGCAGGGGGCAGGACACAGACAATGACACAGCAAAGGAGAACACAAAGGATTGGGCAGATGAGAGAAATGAGATAGGTATGAGAACCCAGGAAGACATGAGGATTGAGAAAGAGATGTGACCAGGAGGAGGAGAGCAGCAGAGAGGTCAAGAAGGATGAGGACTGAGAAAAGATCACTGGATTTATAATGAAGAGATCAATCACTCTTTGTGTGTGTGTGTGTGTGTGTGTGTGTGTGTGTGTGAGAGAGAGAGAGAGAGAGAGAGAGAGAGAGAGAGAGACAGAGACAGAGACAGAGAGACAGAGAAAGACAGAGACATAGACAAAGACAGAGAGGAGAGGAGAGAGAGAGTCACTAAAATGACGAGGTCAAAACCTAGATTCAGAGAGTTAAGAAGTGAGAGAAGAAGAGATGGAAGCCCCAAGTGAGGACCAGGTTTTGTAGAACTTTGGTTAGGGAATCAGCGAGCAGAGATCCTGGGCTGTTACCGGAGTCTAGCGAAGTCGGTGATGGGAAGTCCTGGTGAGCAGGAAAGGCTCTAGGAGGGGGTTTCGGACTGCGGGACGCGTGGGGCGGGGGGAAGGCAGTAACAATCTGCTGGAAAAGACAGAGAGATTGAGGACCCAGGAGGAGCCAGATTGTCGGATGGAGGCCCTTTCTCAGGCAAACCTTGTCAAAAGCTCATCTTTCCCTAGCCTTTGTGCTCATTTGCAAGCTTTGATAAGGTTTTAGAACTATATAATTTCTTTTAAATTTAAGGGTTTTTTTTTAATTATCAAGCATCCATTTTTCTCCCTCCCACTTCTACTGGGAAAGAAAAAGAAGTCCCTTGTGCTGCACAAGCACAACCAAGCACACCGAGTTCCCACCCCTCCGACAGGAAACAGGCAGGCGGCGTCCCCATCATTGCCCTGCTCAGAGTAAAACCAGCCAGATCATTTCAAAGACATTTCAGGAAAGTGTGTGTGCTCCCAGTAGCCAAGTGTCAGTTGGGGGACCCCAGGGCGTCTCCGAATTCCCGGGAAGGCCCTTTTCAAGAACTCTTTCGGGACACTACCCGCCTCGCCCTCGAGGGAGGGCTCTGAAGTCTGGTGGGGTTCCTCTGGCAGGGCCAGACTCCACCGCTGCCTTCAGCTAACAAGGGGGTCGCGCCCCCCAGACAGCGACGCCAGCTGACGTCTGGCTCTGATGCGAGGTCTGTCCCTCTTCCCAGCTTCTACTGAAAAGTCTTCGGGGACCTTAATTCTGACCCTCCTGGCTTGGGGTCACCCGTGAATTAGGCACACCAATACAGTAGAAGCCAACGCTTCCAGGCCCTTGAAGGTTGACAGCACTTCACACGGGCAATGACTCAATGGAGTCTCTTCACAACTCTATGTTGCCTCCGTTTTACGGGTGAGGAAACTGAGTTGCTTAGAGTTTACTCCGCTTCCCCACGATGGCGCAGCCAATCAATGTCGCCGGCGAGGTTTGAACTGAAAGCCGGGTCTCCCTGCCTCCACGTTCAGAGCCTTCTCGCTAAGTGCCTCTGGCCCATTTAAAAGGGGATTGACCAGCCCAGAGCTACAGCTCGCCAGCGCTGATAGCGACCCCTCCGTCACTCCGCATCCAGTCCTGCACGGTCCACAGCGCCCGGCCTCTGGCCCACAAGGATGTCCTGAAATCTGGGGCATTCCCCACTCTGCCCATTTGGAGAACCTGTTCCAAGGTATCCAGACCTGCCGCGGATCAGACTCTGCAGGGTGGGGGTGTTTCCCCCCTCACCATGGGGCCTGTCACCCGTGGGCACCGCCCGCCCTCACTGGCCAGAGCGCTCAAGCTTGAAGGAGCAAGAATGTGCTTCCGTGTGCAACAAGGCACTGAGCTTCCCCCTCCCCTGTCCTCGGGGCACGTGGTGCAGCGGGTAGAGCGCCGGGCCTTGAGTCAGGAACACGAGAGTTCAAATCCAGCCTAAGATACTAGCTGTGTGACCCTGGGTGAGTCACCCAACTGCTGTTTGCCTCAGTTTCCTTTAATGTAAAATGAAGATAATAATGGCCATATCGCCTCCCTCCCAAGGTTGCTGAGGATCAAATGAGGAGAAGCACTTAGCCAGTGCCTGGCACACAGTAGGTGCTTGATAAATGCTTATCACCTCCTTCTATCTTCGATTCTTGTCTCATTTGATCTCCACAACCGCCCTGGAGGCAGGGACCCTTATTATCCACAGATGAGGAACCACAGCAAGCATAGGTGAAGTTACTTGCCCACAGTCCATAACAGTAATCGAGGTGGCACTTTCTTTTACTGTTTTCTCTTTTAGCACTTATTTAATCAAGAGCCCTTGAAGAGTCTGGCCTTTGTTTCTTTGATTGGATCAGGAGTCTTTGATGACCTCCTTGCCTCAAGGGAAAGCCTGGTTTGCATGGGTTTGAGTCACATGTTTTTGAGCCTGAGGCTTTTAGGCCATGTGGGTTTGAGTCGGATGTTTGTGGCACCCGTTGACCCTGAACAGAATATATAAACCCAAAGGCTGGCATTTTCCCTTGGGGCTCTCACTCACTGGAAGAGTGGCGTGCGACTTGAAGAGACTCTGGGCAGCCGTTAACAGCCCCTGACTCGTATACCCAGATGTTGATGCTTTCCTGCTAACTACGAATTGAGATTTGGTCTGTTTATATTGTGTATGTTTGTAATTTGTTTGTATTTGCCCTGAGGTTCACGTTGCTCGCTTTTCCTCCTGAACTAAGCGAATGATATTTGTATGTTGGATTAAAGTGAGATTGTTAACCCCTTAACGTTGCTTTCCTTAGTAAAGCAGATCAAAGAACCTGTGCTGGCAGCGTTCTTGTTGTTGGGCTTGTGTTGGTCTTTCACCCCCACAGCAGCTGCTAACCAGATTGTTGCTATAGTGTCCTCATCAGTCCAGTCTGTCTTCATCTCTAGATGCAGACACTGCAACCACTGAGGGCTCCTTAGTCAGTAATAGAGTTAGATGTGAATTTTAGGAACATCAATTGGGCAGCTGTGGAAGATAAGTTGTTGAGGCAAAGAAGCCTCTGTTAGGAGGCTGTAGTGGGAGGCTATTAGGAGCGGCCTGACTGAGGGTCTGAACAGAAGGAGAGGAGAGTGGTATAGAGGTAAGGTGTCTTGTGCAGGCAGAACCACCCAAACTTGGGAACTAAACAGATGGGAGGGTTTGAAGAAGAACCAAGAGCCTGAGATGGCTCGACACTGTGAATGAGGGTGATGGGAAGGATGCTGGTGACAGTGACAGAAATGGCGAATTTGGAAGGGGGGTTAGGGGAGATGTCCAAGGATCAGCTGGTTGGAAGTGTCCAACAGGTGATTCTAGACTGGTACTCAGGAGAGAATTTGGGAGCAGATATAAAGCAGGTAATAATTGGACCCATTGGAACTGATACCATTACTGCAGAGAAAGAGAGAGAGAGAGAGAGAGAGAGAGAGAGAGAGAGAGAGAGAGAGAGAGAGAGGAGGGTTCAGGATGGTCTTGGGGGGACACCAGAAAAGAGGGGGTAGGAGGAAGATGCTGACCCAGCAGGTTGGAGGGGCAAAGAGGGTGAGGCAGTGGGTAGGAGGAACACCGGGAGAAAGAGAAGCATCTAAGAAACCAGGGGAGAAGAAAGGATCCTGGAGGAGGAGGTGATTTTAGAGGCATCAAGGAGGAAGACTTAGGAAAGACCCCTGGATTTGGCAGCCACAGGCCATCAGTGACCTTGAAACTATCCATTCCTGTACGAGACAAAGGAAGGAGAGAAGAGTTCTGTCGGCAGTGACGTCCTGTGAAGGTATTCTGGCCTGATGACAATAGAGAATCTGTTGTCTTCTCAGGATGGGTGTTCAAGGTGTAACAGAGAACTGCCATTCTGGGGAATCCTCCACACTTAGCACAGTGCCTGGCACAGAGCTGTCACTCCATAAACTGCAACTAGCTGACTCATTAAAATACCTGAGTGCCACCCACTTCTAGTGAATCCCTGGATTCGAGGGCATTGCCCCCTGAAGCTTACCAAGGATGATCAAAGATGATGAAGTCTTGGATGAGAAGCATGGGATTCGAGGGTCATTGGTAGGGTTTTCATATCATAGGGTTACCCACCAAAGTCTGGTTCACTTTTGCCTTTGTATCCCCCATACTTAATACAGTGCCTAGCACATAGTAGGTCCCTAATAAATGTTTGTTCATTGATGAGATCTATGCCTGGAATTCGGCTCTAAATGGATATTCCTCTGAGAAACAGGAAAGGCGAAGATAGGGGTGGGGATGGAGAAGCAAGTATCATTATAGTAGAAAGAAGGCATTTTTAGATGAGGACTCCCCCAGGGGAATGCAGAGCAGGTGAAGAGAGAGCATTTGAAGTAAGACCAATGAAGGCAGGAGCAGAAGTGCTTTTTGCCCTTGGAGTAAACTGGAGACCACTTGGACCAGAGAAGGAAATAGATACATAATGTGAGATACAAACAGAAAACATTCCTGTGAGGTGGTTACAGAGATCTTTAGACAGCAAACCCCCTTTGGACTTTATGTATATTCCTGAGGGTAAGCTTATTAAGAGGGAGAGGTGACCAAGTCAGTCCTGGGCTTTAGGGAAATCACTTTAACAGCTGAATGGAGGGTGTATTATAGTGGAGAGAGGCTTGAGGCAAGCGCTGTGACAGTGTGAGAGGATGAACACCAGCACCACAGTGGTGGCAGTATCAGAGGAGAGAAGACCGAAAATCTGGTATTTTTTTCTTCCTTCACAATGACTTGCCAATGGATTAGACGTGGAGGATGAGAATGAGGAATGAGATGATGACACCTAGGTTGTGAGCCCAGGTGGAAGATGATGTCTTAGTAATAAAAAGTTTGAAAGAGAGGAGGGTTTGGGGCAGGGGTAGGGTACCTGCAGTCCTCTAGGTCCTCAAGTGCAGCCCTTTGACTGAGTCCAAACTTCACAGAAAAAATCCTCTTAATTAAAGGATTCATTCTATAAAACTTGGACTCAGTCAAAAGAATGCATCCAAGGACCTAGAAGGCCACACGTGGCCATGAGGCCGCAGGTTCCCCACCCCTGGTTTAGGGGGAGGATAACTGGTTCCATTTTGGACATGATGAGTTTCCGATGACCGTGGAACATCCAGTTTGAGATGAACAAGAGGCAGCTTGTGATGTGTGTCTGGGGCCAGGGAAGAAGCTGGAGTTGAATCATCTGCATAAAGACAAAAATTGAACCCAAGGGACCTGATGAGGTCACCAAAAAAGACAGTAAACATCACCTCTATATGGGAGAGAGAGAGAGAAGAAAGGGGGCCCAGGGCAGACTCTTGAAGAACAGCCAGGGCTGCCATGACCTGGAGGAGGGTCCAGTCAGTAGACCAGGGAGCCAGGGAGCAGCAGCAGGAAAACTCTAAAGAAGAGTGTCCCAGAGAAAGGGGGATCTCCAGCGTCAGAGGATGCAGACTGGCTGAGGAAAGGTCACTAGGTTTGGTGATGAAGAGATGATGGGTGAATCTGGGAAGAGCAGCTCAGGTGGAATGACGAGGTCAGAAGCCAGACTCCAGAGGGCTTAGAAGTGAGAAGAGGATGGTTTCTTCCAGTTCAGCCAGGATGGGGAGGAGAAAGAAAGCATGAAAGCTAGAGGTCATAGTTGAACAAGTGAAGGTGTTTTTTGAAGAATGCAGCAGATGTGGGTCTATTTGTGGGAGGCAGGGAAGGACAGAGTGGATGGAGAGAGATTGAAGATTAGAGAAGGTGGGGTTGATGGAGGCATCCAGCTGCTGACACAACAGGAAGAGACTGGTCAAGGAAGCATGCAGAGAAGGAAAAGGGCCACCCCTTCATGGGGGACTAGGGTGAGAGAAGAAATGATCGAGGCTGAGGAAAGAAGGAGCTCTTGGTGAGCAGCCACAATTGGTTCAGTGAAATATGAGGTGAGGAGATTGGGGGACCATGCACCTGGGAGAAAGGCAGGTCAGGCATGAGGAGGAAGGTGAGAAAAGTGGCTGTGATAGGGGGGACGAGTCGGTCAGGGAGGTCGGAAGGATTTGTAGGGGATCCAGTCAGCAGCACAGTTGGGGGATTTTTCTCCAGCTTCATTCAACAGCAGTAGCAGAGAGATCCAGCTTGGGATTTGTCGATGCACAGTGGTTACAGGACGGGAGGGCAAGAGTTTCTGGTGTAGACTGCTGTGTAGAGGGAGCCGATTCACCAAGTAGTTGTGCTAGGGCAGGGAGGAGGAGAGCGTAACCAGCGCAGCGCCTTCAAAACCACTGAGGGTGAGTGGAGCAGAAGGTCACCAGGCAGAGAGAAAGTCAAAAGGATGGGGGTGACCAGCCGAGGTGGGGATTTCAGAGTTCATGAATGTGGAAGTGGAACATTTGTGGATGATGGCCGGGCCAAGGGTGTGGCCTCCTCTTTGTGCAGCCAGGATGATGTGGACAGGGAGAGGTCACAAAGAATGAGTGGATTGTGGAAGTGGGAAGGGAGGGGAGGGAGCATCACTCTGGATACTGAAATCCCAGACCATGAAGCAGGCACGGACCCCATCCAGGAAAGGAGAATGGGGGAGGGGATAAATAAGGCTCCCCAGGATCTACTCTGGGTGATGAGTTTGGATAGCAGGAACCTCAGAGGAGGGACATGCCAGTGGGAAGAAGTACTGTGCTTACTCCCTCACCATGAACAATGACTGCATCAGAGGAAAGGAGAGTGGCCAGGGATGTCAGGCTATAGAGAGAGGGCCAGGAGGGAGAAGGAGGGAGAAAGGGAGAGGTTCCAGGTGAATTAAGCAGTGAGCATTCCAGAGAGGCAACGGTAGGGATGAGCAGGACTAAGGTGGGCATTGTGGGAGGGGAGCATTGGGGGGATGGGAGTAAGGGAGTAGCCCCTGGGGAATGGCTCTGCCTCAGCAGGAAGGGGTCATTGAGATCATTGAGAACCACTGAGGACCACTGAGGGCAAGTGCAGGCTGAATGTGAGTGGTCTACTCAGGGAGAGAGGTGGTGAGATTGTCAAGGCTCTCCCTCAAAGTTTTGGCAGGTGGCGATGTTGTATCCTGGGGCCCTAGGGGGCCCTCCCTGCCAAGGGCAGTAGCAGCAGGGTATAGGGCTTAGGATACCAGGGTGGGGAGGCGGTGTGAGGTCAGTCTGCTGAAGCAATATAAGGGAGGGGGGAGCAGTTAGTCAGGGGATGGACTCCAGGACACTGGAGAAGGAAGACCCTGAGGCAAAGACTGCAGGAGGCAGGGAGGCAGGTGGGCTAAATTGGGTTCATAGGGTGGCTAGAGAAGACCCTGGGGCAAAGGGCTAAGTTGTTCGGTGCACATGTGTGCCCTCCATATCTGAACACCAGGTTCCTGACACCTACCTGATCACACATGTTGCTTGGTCAAGTGTGATCTCTAGGTGGGTGCCCTCTCTATGTGTATGGCATCCCAATTTTGGTGGGGTCCCCTATGGGACAGTGTACCCCATATCTTCAAGGAAGGAATTTTTGCCACTTCATTTGCTATGCTATTAATAAAACATCTTTTATTTGAACTAATGTGTCCTCTGGCTGACTTGTAAAAGTAAATACAGTAAATATCTCAGCGGGGGCTCGTGAGTTTTGGTTTTATGTGGGTGCTGACCTGTGGAGCACCCTGAGCCAGAGGTCGCTTTTCTAGGGAAACCATGTAAAAGGGAGAGACCAGATGTTATACTTGGGGGGACGGGGCTGGGCTGGGGTGCAGCGCAGGCTCCCTATGGGCAGCCAGGAGCAGCTGTAGCAGTCGAGGGCTTCCAGCTCTACCTTCCCAGAACTCCCAGGTCCTGGGTCCGAGGGTGGGGAGAGCCCTAGGGAGGAAGATCTGGTTCCCTGCATTCTCATCCACTTAGCCAAGGACCATTTTGTCTGCGTCAGAGGCCCTGTAGTTTCTGAGTAATTATTGCATTCCGCAGGGATTAAGTTAAGGTCTGGTCTGAGAGAGGCTGAGTCATTCTCTTAGAGATGCCAACAAGATACCTGGCAGGTTTCTGGGACGTGTCAGAAACCAGGTTGAGCCAGAATCGCTAGCTCTGAGCCGGAAGTGGGTGGCTGTGAGGGAGGCCAGCATCCCCTGCATTGGCCTTCTCTGTGGGTCAGAGAAAGGAACAGGCTGGGAAGCTGAGTCAGCTGGAATGGGAGCTGGTGCCCTTCTCCACTGAGTCCCCAAAACTGAGATCTGGACAGCTCCTCAGAACCATTAGTCCAACACATACCTGAAGGAGAATCACCCTATGCCAGGACCAGAAAGAAGGGGCACCAAAGAGCCCCTCAGAGGGGAGCATAGCCCCCAAGCCCAGGCAGCTAGCACCTGCCACTCTGGATGGCTCCCACCCCAACGATAATGGCCAAGAAGAAGATAGTGATGATGATGGTAATTGCTAGCATTTCCCTAGTGCTTCCAGGCTGGCCAAGTGTCTCAGAAATATCATCTCGTTTGAGCCTCGCGATTACCCTGGGAGGAAAGTGCTCTATTTATCCCAATTTTATAAATGAACAATGGAGGCGGACATAACTGAATGGACTTACCCAGGGTCACGCAGCCAGTAACAAGAATTTAGAATAACAATTACATAGACCTTTCTGCTAGCACCCAGCCCCCACCTGTCTCTCTGCATCTCCCCCGTCCCTGCCCCTTCTCATCCCACCTTCTGGGGCCAAGCAGGACAAGGGTCTGCCCTTCTTCCTTGAAGATGGCTGTCTGAGCCCACATCATTCTGGCCACTGCCCAGCCAGCCACGAGTGCACTCAGATGGGCAATGGATCCGTGATCTCCTGGAGGGATGTGGCAGCCCCTCCACCAGGGCTGATTATGTACCCATCTCTGCCTGGTGCCTCAGTACCATGTCATCTAAACCAGGAACATCTAGAGAGCATCCCTGCCCCAAGGGCTTCGCTCTTCAACGGCCTGGGCACTCACCGCCCGTGACAAGGGGGAATAACTGGGGGGCAGGTGGCAAGCGGCTCCCTGTTTTATGACTTGCTGAATATTAACAGCCACGGGGTCGTTGAATATGGTTGCCTCTGCTGTGAAATCTTTCTAGAAATCTTGAAGAGCGTGGATGCACTGGGAGGGGAGAGGACTGCATAGGGTCAGAGACTGAAGAGGCCTTGGAGGAAGCCTGGAAAGGTCACCCAGGGAGTGAGGGGGCAGAGGCTAGGCTCCAAGCCTGGCCCCCAGGCTCTAAGTCAGACCTTCCTCCCTAGTGCTCCCCAGGGATGTAGGTAGCTAGGTCGTTATCTGGTTATGTGCATCTTATGCATGTGTGTGAATGTGGCTGTGTATGTATGTATGTATGTATGTATGTATGTATTGTGTACATGTGTGCAAGTGGTTGTGTATGTGTGTACTGTGTCCATGTTGTGTACTTGTGTGCGTGTGGTTGTGTATGTGTGTAGTGTACGTGTGTGCGTGTGGTTGTGTATGTATTGTGTACTGTGTGTTGTGTACTTGTGTGTGCATGTGGTTGTGTATGCATGTGTGTATCATGTCTGTGTTGTGTGCGTGTGTATGCACGTGTGCACGTGTGGGTGTACAAATGGATGTGTGCCTTACCTGTACGTGTGTGTTGAGATATGTGGTTGCAGGGGAGCCTTTACGGTGGCATTTGCCTTTCCTGACCCAGGTGCTTTTCACTAGTAAAACCAGAGGCAGGGTGAGTTAGGGGTTAGAGCCAGAGTGGGCGCCTGTGCTCTCCGCCTCTTCCCCTCAGCAGCCGGCCGGACGCCCGAGCGCGCTCTTGTGCGCATCCCTGGCTTTGGACGCTGCCTGCTCGCCAGACGCTTTCCTGCGGGAACCTCCGGGAGCTGGAAAGGCGGCCGGCAGTGAGAGCGGGGGCAGGGGGCGGTGCGTCCTCCGCGTCCCCCGAGGGTTTTTCCATAGTAACCCCCATGAGATCCTGTCTTTCTTGGCATCTTCTCCTTTCTTCAGATTCCTTTCCGAAGCCCTCAGGCTCCCGATAAGCGAGTTCCCTCCAGCCCGATCTCCTCTGGGGCCAGGCGGGCTGCTGGGCCTGTCTCTGCCTCCCGCAGGACTGAATCCTAGTCTGAGCGCACCTCCTCAGTGTGGCGGTAACGACCACCGCGGCAGCAGCGCCTAACGCTGGAACGGCGCCTATGTGCCTGGCACTGTGCCGTGCGCGTCTGATCCTCACGACAAGCCTTCCAGGTAGGGGCTGTTATGATCCCCACTTTACAGATGTGGAAACTGAGGAATCCAGAGTCACAGAGCCAGGAAGTACCTGAGGCTGGATTGGAACTCAGGTCTTCCTGACTTCAGACCCTTTTATAAAGGAGTCTCCCTCCCAAACCAGCATGGCCCTTGACTATTCCCTACTTCTCCTGCTTGGAGCTTGTTTGTGGGCGCTCACGGGCTGTCTTCCGTTAGGACGGGATCTCCTGAGGGTGGCTCTGTCTTTTGCCTTTCTCTGTGTCCCAGGACTTGGCACACAGTGGGTAATTAATACAAGCTTGTTGACTGACCAAGGCCCTTTCAGGCTCTTTCTGTCTCCTGGTTGTAGCACTGGATTTCTGTGTGTGACATTCGTGTGTGACATTGATATCACCCATGTCTGTGTCCTCTCTAGGTGCTCACACAGCCTTTGGGGGCTGCGGTACCATACTGCTGATTCATATTTAAAGCTCCCCCACATCCTCTGTTGCCTGACTAGGCCCCCCACCTGTCCTTGCCCTACCTCTGTCCCCTGCCAGCCCCAGCACCACTGCCCTCCCTTCAGGAGAATGTGACGAGACTTCTCCACCCCCTGCTGTAGCCTCTCAGAGATGTCCGGGGAACACGGGGGAGTCTGGAGATGGCTTGGCAGACCGCAGGCCTGGCTGTGGGGAAGGCTCTGGGGGCACTGGCCAGTTGGCCACTCACTGCTTTGGCTTTGAGCTCTGACTCTATCTGTGCTGGGAGGGGGGGGGTGAGGGGGGGCGGTACCAGCCTACCTTCCCTTGGGTCAGGCTTTAGGAAAATATCCTTCCGGTCTGGCTTTTCTGGAGAATGTTGGGGCTGACCTATGGCTGGCCTGTTTGGCTACCCACGAGCCCAGAGCCTCTCCCTCCCCAGCCCAGTGTGTGTGTGTGTGTGTGTGTGTGTGTGTGTGTGTGTGTGTGTGTGTGGCGGTGGAGTGGATCTTCTCTCCTTGGCTTCTTCAAAGGCATCTAGGTGAGGCTAAGACCCTCACACACGTCCTGAGACATCACCACCCACAGGAATTCTAGAGCAGAACGTGGAAGAAAAGTGGCTTGGGAAGGTGGTGGCAGACAGTGGCATCCCTCCTCAGCCAAATTTGCTTTTAGACTCCGACTTAGACCACGGGGCCACATCCACCTTTTCTCAGAACACCTTAAAAAGACTGGGATATGTATGTCTCTGCACATACATTTGTATGTAAGCACGCCCGTGCATGTTTGTGTGGGTATGCCTGTGCGTGTAAGTGTGTGGATGGATAGATAGACAGAGAGGCAGCAGCTCTGTCCAGGATCTCCTCCCTGTCATCTGAGACCCCTCGGGTAACATGGTCACCCTCTCCGGGGGCCTCCCTCCCGATCCCCTTGCCAGGCGCTTCTTGTCTCCCACAATTTCTAAGCGGACAGGCCCTTCCTCATTTGCCAGGATCTCTGAGATGACACAGCCCCACTGAGTCTTTCTTATTCACCAGAGCTATTTACAGAATCCATGTTTATCCACACGTTCTCTATGTCAGGGATGGACTGGGGCAGGACGCAGAGAGGTCCATGAAGCTGGGAGATCCATCTTTGCCCCTGTGGCAGGCCTCCCCCAGCCTTCCTCTGTCTGCCTGCCTAGCCACCAACTCTGCCTCTCCCCCCACAAGAATGCCAGAGCCTTCTTGAGGCAACCACAAGCTATCTTTGGGACCCAACACAGCAGCTTTGGAAGATAGAAGTGGGTCAGGAGTAGGAGCCTGGGAATGTGAGGCAGTGACTGAAGGAAGGGCCATCCAAGGGGTGATGAGGCCCTGGACCCCCCTATGCTGGGTACAGACCCACTCCTTAACCCTGACTGGGCCTCCATTGGTGCCAGTGCTGTGAGAAATGGGCACTGCGCATGTGTCTGGGGCGGGGGTGAAGGATGTCAACAGGGCCCTCTGTGACTCTGGAGGACTCTTTACAGAACCCTGATAGCTTTCCCCTTGAGTGGGAACGCACCTGTTGTAAAAAGCCTGGAGGATGGCCCAGGTCCTGTGCAAAGGTGGAAGCCCATGAAAGAGGAAGTGGCTTCTTCTTCACCTGGCGTCTGGGCCCTGGGCCCCCATCCTTTCTTGTATTTTCTGTGTTAAGTCTGTGAGACCTGGTTTAATTTTGATGAATACCTGATAATTCTGTGGGCTTGAAGAGGGAGCGGTGGTGGACTTCAGGGGAATGCCCTGTGCTAACTGCTAGCTGCCGATGGTGCAGCTGCCCAGGAGCCAGGCTCACAGGAGATGAGGGAGCTGTGGGCCCCCTTTGGGATGTTGCTGGGTGTCACCTCGGTGGGGGCAGAGAGACCCCAGCCCCATGCGCCCCTGCAAGCTCACCGGGCCCTTCACATCTGAATGTCTCTGACATAGGGACATCCGATTGCCTACAGTTCTGGCCTGTGCTTTCTAATCATCAAGTCACTGGGTCTCTTAATGACTCAGTTTCCTGAGTTCTTAAAAGTGTGGTAGCAAAGAATTGGAAATCAAGGGGATGCCCATCAATTAGGGAATGGCTGAACAAGTTGTGGTATTTGAATGTAATGGAATACTATTGTGCCATAAGAAATGGGGGTGATACGGACTTCATAATAACCTGGAAAGACCTACGTGATCCGATGCTGAGCGAGGGGAGCAGAACCAGGAGAACATTGTACACAACCACAGATATATGGATTCTGTGCTGACTAACCTTGATAGACATCGCTCTTCTCAGCAATACAAGGTACAAAGACAACTCCAAAGGACTCATGATGGAGAGAGCTAACTGCATTCAGAGAAAGGGCTATGGAGTCTGAATGCAGATTGAGGCAAACTATTTGCTCTCCTTTTTTTCTTTTTTGGTTCTGTTTCTTCTTTCTCATGATTCATTCCATCGGTCATAATTCTTCTTTACAACTTGACTATTGTGTAAATAAGTTCACTGTGAAGTTATACGCAGAAGATGCATCAGATTCCATGCCATCTTGGGGAGGATGGGGGGAGAAAATCTGGAACTCAAACTCATGCAGAACTGAGTGTTGTAAACTAAAAATAAAAATCTTAATTAAAGATAGTGGATGAGAATAGCTATCCCAAAGTTTTGTGAGGCCCGAGCATCTCAGAAAGGCTGGAATACTGCAGAGATATGAGGGGCCAATCAGCCAATCAGCACTCATTAAACACCTACTATGTGTCAGGCACTGTGCTAAGCACTTTACAGTTATCAGGCCCCCAAGCAGCCCCAAAGCCCAGATCCTCTGGAGAGCCCCTGCTGCGGTTCCTGGCCACTCCTGTCCTCTGCTGGCCGAGCTGACGTCTTTACCCATTCTGGAAACAATGCACTGGACCTTATTAGACTTCATCTTATCGATTCCTTCCAGAGCTCTAGCAGATCGAGTGACCAAGTGGGGCCCAAAGCCAGAAAGATCTGAGTTCAAATCCAAACTCAATCGGTTCCTAGTGTGTCTTAGACCTGGGCCAGCCACTTAACCTGTCTGCCTCAGTTTCCTTAAACGTAAAGTGGTGATAATATCAGCCTCCTTCAAAGGGTTGCCTTGAGGATCCAATGAGATGTTTGTTTAAAAACAACTTGGCCCAGTGCCTGGCACATAGTAGGTGCTATGCCTATTCCCTTCCTCCTTCTCCTGTCCGCCATGATCCTTTGGGATCCCAACAGTGTCACCCAGAGTGCTGACCATTCATCCTGGACTCCAGGCATTTGATAGCTAGCAAGCATATCAGCTGTACTTCTTATGAGTCACTGATAAAAGGGCCAAGTGCAGATCTGCGGGACCCTCCGCCAAGACCTCCTTCAAGTGAACTTTGAACCATCTACACCTGCTCTTTGAGGCCCATCATTCAACCAGTTCAGAATCCACCTCCTTGTCTTCTCCCTGGGCCCACATCTCTCCAGCTTCTCGAGAAGAACATCTCGAGATGCTTTATTAAGGCTTTGTTAAGCTTTGGTAAATGTGACTTAAACAGCCACAGCTTTCCCCTAATCTCCCTGCTTCATGATGCTGTCTCAAGAGCTGGGTTCTTCCCCCATCACCAACTCTTCTCTCCTCTGCCAGGGTCATATTTCTTGAGCTACTTCCTGCCTCCTCTAACTTCAAGGCCCGTATTTCTACTGACCACTAGGGGAGAGCTGATCTTTAGCCACTTGGCTGGGTCTCCTCCCCTAGAAACCAGAGAGACTGAGCTCTTGGAGAGTTCAGGCGGATCAAGACTGGGCAATTCCTATCCACTAATGGACAGAGGGCTCCACCATGCTTGGTTCCATTTGCAGGTAGACAGATGGGAGCTGGGGGAGACAGAGAGCTGGAAGGCACTCAGGAACCAGCTCAGGGACATTTCACCAAGTAGAGGGAGCCATTCCTGACCATCCCAGCTGTGGCTTGCTCTTGTCCTCAAGTGACCTTCTATTCACTCGTCTGCGTACGTGGAGGAGATCTGCCATAACTCTTCACTGGAGTTGGCTAACATTCAACTGGGAAAAACCAAAGGGATGAAAAACCCCATTGTCCAGGCTACTACAGGCAGCAAAATCAACAGCTTGCAGTCTTGGGGGAGGGGGAATGTATACTGTATAGACGTGTGTGCACATGTATTTGTGTGTGTGGATATACGTATATCTGTGTATGGGCGTATGTGTACTAAACGCTGGGAATACACGTATGAAAAAGTTCTTGACATCAAAGAGCTTACGATCTAAAATGAAGCTGAACAGGGGGTCAGCGATGTTCCATGATGGAGAAATCCAGAGGAACACAGCCAGTGGGGAATGGAGATTGGGCCATGCTGCCTTCAGGAAATGGCAAAGCTCTATTACTGGCCTCAAATTGCTCCCAGAAACAAAGGTCATCTTTACAATCCCAACACACTTCTACGGCCTCCAAGAAGGCCAAATCGAGGGTCACTCAGAGGGCATTGGAGGGCATAGGACGGAGGGCCAAGGAGGAACGCGGAGGAGGAAAGAGTGTGGAATGTCAACATCGAAATGCGGATCCAGAAGGAAGAGCGGCCGTCATGCGGAGCTGGCGAGGGGCAGCAGGAGTGGTCCCTCAGCCCCTCAGGGAGCAGGAGAAAGGGGGAAGTGTAGCAGCATGTCGGGAGGATCTTAGCACCACTCCGGAGGCCAGAGATTAGCTGCCCTCACGGGGGCAATTGGACGTGCATCAGCACAGGGAGCGCACAGGCCGCCAAAGACCACACATCCAGATGTATTGCTTGTCTTTGTATTTCTGGCTTCTGGAGCTTTTGTCGTCTAGTCATTTCAGTCCTGTCTGGCTCTGTGTGACCCCATGTGTTGGCAACCAAAAATGGGCTCCTTAGCACTTAGTCAACAAGTGCCCTTGACTAGTTTGGCTTTTTCCCCTGAACTGAATGCTGTTTGTATGTTGGATTGGAGTAAGCTTGTCGGCCCCTTCACCTTGCTTAAGCAGATTGAAAGAACCTGTGCTTTCCCCAGCGTACCTTACACCCCTGCAGAAGCCGGATGGTTAAAAACAGCTTCCGTTGGAGCCAGAGGCTGCCACAGCTACAGCCACAGCCGAAGCTGAAGCGGGAGCTGCCAGTAGCAGAGCTGACCTACGGGAGGAAGCTGAACAAGGACTTGAAGCCAGTGGGTAATCTTTTTACCATAGAGGGGGAAGCATGATTCTGTTTTACACCATCATGCTTCTCTGTAGCCTCCTGGTTACTCTTGTAAGGCGTACTTATTGGGCCTGGAAGCTTTTGATCAATATGTCAAAATGGGGATGCTGGTTCATGGGTTGGTTACTGTGGAGCCTAAATATATGCTTTGATTCTTCTGCCTCCTACTTTGAGAGTTTCTTATATCCGGCGGTTCCGAACCTTTCAGACATATATATGATCCTCTTTGAGATTATAAACTCTGCCCTCCTAATACACCCCATTTGGCATTTTCTCAGCAAAGATGCTGGAGCCATTTGCCACTTCCTTCTCCAGCTCTTTTTACAGATGAGGAAACTGAGGCAACAGGGTGACGTGATTTGCCCAGGGTCACCCAGATAGGGAGTGTCTGTGGCTAGATTTGAACTCAGGTCTTCCTGACTCCAGGCCTGACACTATCCACTGCACCACCCAGCTGCCCCTTTGGTGCATGGTAGGTGTTTAATAAATGTTGCCTTATCCGTGATTTTAAGATTTTTATTGGGACAGTTATTCCATATCTTCTTTAATTATTTATTTATATTTGTCAGGGCGGTACAAAGTTCATGATTTCAAATTAATATATTACCTAATATTAAAATCACAAGAGGGTTCAATGTGATGCCTTCTCTTGACCCTTCTTGCTTAAACCAATGAAACTGTTATCCTCTACCTGCCACTCACACACACACACACACACACACACACACACACTCATACATGCTCACACACATCCATCCATACTCATTCACTCGCACCCTGCTTTCCTCTCCAGGCCTGATGTAATGGCCACACCCAGACCCCACAAGGGCTGCCCATTCCCAGGCCCAGAGGGCCTCTGGCAGGAAATTCATAAAGGCACTGGACAGGGAGGCCCAAGGAGGCCCTCAGCTCTCAGCTTACCACCTCTGGGCCCTCCAGGGACACACCCCACATCCCTGTGGCCACCCACTCCCACATCCACCCCCATCCACCCCCTGGGGCTGGGTCCACATCCCAAGGAGGCCCATGGTGGCCTGGCACAGAGACAAGCAGCCTATTTGTCCTGCCATGGTAGGCCTGGTGCCTGGGATAATTATGGGCAAAACCAGGTGGTCATCTTTCAACTTGCCTGGTAGTTTCCTGGGTCCTGTCTTGGCCCCCAGTAGAGCCTGGAGGCCCTTCCCAGGCTTGAGGCATGCCTGCCTGGCCTGGCTCCCCTAGAGCCCTACCCTGGACAATGGGCCTTCACAGCTAAGTGACTGCCCAATCTCCCATGGGATTCTAGCCAACACACATCCAATGAGCTGAGCTAGGCTGGGGATACAGAGACCATCCAGCAGAAAGTGGGGGGCACAAGATATGCCCAAGTAAATCCAGGGGAGGGGGGAGAAGAGATCAACCTAAAGCTCCTCTCCCCTCTACATACTCTAGAACCTAGGGGCACTGATGTGCTCTGTGTTCCCCCATGAGACACCCCATCTCCCACCTCTGGGCATTTGCCCTGGCTGTCCCCCATGCCTGGAACACTCTACCTCCTCCCCTCTGTCTCCTGCTGTCCCCTCTCCCAACTCTGTCAAGTCTTTCCCAGCCCCCATGCTTCAACCCCCTTGGGTGTGCATGTCTTCTGGGCCCTGCGCTTCTAGACCCTTGTCTCTCCCACCAGATGAGGAGCCCAGAAAGTTCCCAAACTGTGCGTGCCCTTCGGCCCAGCTGTGCACCATTAAGGAATCACCCCCCCCCCACCCAGACCAGTGGGGAATGGCTGAACAAATGGGGCCCGTCAACACAATGTTATTGGGTCCCAAGAAATGACAAAGACTATTCACCAACAGCGACAACATTCTAGAGGAAAACCACTTAGAAAGACTTTAAACCTTTGACCAAGGACATAAAAAGCTGGGGTGCAGAGAGCTGAGGAAGAAGCTTCCTCCTCCTCCACACTTCCCCCTCCTCCCTCCTCTTCCTTCCCTCATCCTCCTCTCCCTCTTCCCCCTCTTCCTCCTCCTCCTCCTGTTGACCAGGCCCAGCACCCCTGCCTCCTCAGAGAGGAGAAGGGCTGAAGATGTAGAAAGAGCCAGATTCCAGACATGGCCAGTGGGGGAAGGTGCTTAACCAGACTACTCAGCTCTGAACCAAGGCCTTGGCTTTTCAGGGTTTAAAGAAATATTTGCTCAAGGTGGGGTTGTGTTAGCGGGAGTGACATTCATTATTTAAACTAGAATTACTGGGAGGTCCCTGAGGCAGGCATTGTTTTTGCCTCTGGCTCCTCAGCACCTGGCACAGTGCCTGGTACACCTGGGGTGCTTAATAAATGCTGGTGCTCCTGAGGCAGGGAGGCGTCGGAGGGCAAGCCAATGTTATAGAGAGGGAAGAGCCCAGCTTAGCTCTCATGGGTTCACTCGCTCAGATGCCTGCCCAAGCCTCCTCCAGGCCCTGTCTCACCTAGTGGGGTGGCCCTCCTCCTCCCTCCTACCAGCCCTCCACCAGCACAGGTGAACCCAAGTTATCTCATTTTCTCCCTGGCACTGCCCTCCCCCATCCCCATGCCCTTATTCATCTCCGGGATGCTCCCCCTGCCTCTGCCTCTGCTTTTTCAGACATTGGTCTCAGGCTCCCTCTGCAGCTAGCGCCTGGGGCCCTCTCCAGGGCACATCCCTCCACCCAGCCAGCCCCTTCTCTCACTGATGAGCTCTTCCCAGGGCCTTCTGGGGAAGGGTCCTGGGCCTTAGGGAGGGTCCCAGGCTGGCCACCTTTCATTCTCCTCTTGGCTCAACTTCTGACTTTCTGGACTTCATCAGCATGGTGGCTCCTGCTTTCAGTTCCCTTTCCAACATCATCTTCCCCCATTAGAATGTAATCCCTTTGAGGGGAGGGCCTGGTTTTCCTTTGGCTTGTGTGTATATCCACAGGGCTTAGCACAGTGCTTGTCACACAGTAAACACTTAATAAACCACTCAATCCAGTCATACCTCCTAGCTTCGCTCCTACATCTTTCCTCCTTTTTGTGGCTAAACTTGAAAAAGCAGCCTGTGCTCCCTGCCCCCACCTCCTCTCCTGTCTCCCCCTAAGCCTGCTACAGTCATGCTTTTCTCTGGTCACTTGCCTGAAGCCCCTGTGGCCAAAGTCACTGACCATCTTCTACTCACCAAATCGTGGCCTTTTCTCCATCTTTCTCCTTCCTGACCTCTCTGCAGCCTCCCCACTGCCAGTCTCTAGGTTTGGGGGGACACTATTCTCTCCTGTTTCTCTTCCTCCTTCCAGTGCCCTTTGGGAAATCTTGAACCAGGTCATCCCATTTCACTGTCAGTGAGCCCTTCTCTTCTCCCTCCATATGCCCTTTCTTGGGCATCTCATCAGCTCTATATCCAGCCCTACCCTCTCTCCTGAGCTTGGGGCCAGAACCACCAACTGCCTTTGGGCATCTCCCTTCAGAGTCATGTCACCTCTCTGGACGGACAGGTTCCTCCCTCCCAGCATGCCTCTCTTTCCAATTTCTCTGTCACTGTTGAGGGCACCATCATCCCCCAGGCTTGGACCTCAGGGTCATCCCTGACTCACCTCTGCCCCTCAATGCATATATCCTTCTGCTGCAGAGGTTTATCATTTCTGCCTCCCAAATGTCTCTGGCATCATCCCTGGAATGCTCTCCACTTCTGCCTTCTTCAAAGCTACTTCTGGCTTCCTTCAAGCCCCATCTCAAAGCCCATCTTCTGCAAGAGGTCTTTCCTGGCCCCCCTCCCACCTTTAGTGCTCTCTCTGTAGAATTACCTCAATTTACCCTGTCTATACCTTATTTTCACAGAGTTATCTGTATGTTGCCTCCCCATTAGACTTGGACCTTCTTAGAGGTAGGGACTATTTTTTTTTTGCTTTTCTTTCTGTTCCCAGCACTTAGCTCAGTTCCTACCACAGGCTGGGTGCTTAATAAGTGCTTGTTGACTGATTGATGAAGAATTTCCCCCTTGCCCCCAGCCAGAGCTGTCAAAGCTTCCTGATCCTGTTGTCTTCATATTTCTATGGTATGCCTGTTAGTATTCAGATCATGTTGCCATGGGGAATGAAATGTGAGGCGTACAGAGCATTGAAGTAATTTATTTAGCAGATGGAATCAGACAAGACACAAGACAGAATCCCATCCCATCAAATGGTGAAATCTACCCTTCTTGCTATTGATCCCCAGATATCTCCCTCAGCTTTCCTGTCCCCATGAGGAGGCGGGGGGGGGGGGAGGGCAAGCCTGAATTTTATTTATCAAACAGAAGCAGACACAGGCAGAGAAGACATGAGGGCTAATTAATTAAATCCAATTAGCTGACTCTATGTACTCTTTGGGTTTGACCTTGACCTCTCAGTTTCTCCTTCTCTGCCTGGCCACTAGACCCTCTTTTCATGATCCCCAATGGGGATCTATCAGTGGAAAGGCAATGCATCTCAATAGGACACCCTGACTCAGGATTCAGCATCTGTAGAGGGCATCCCAAGGGGCACTTGGAGACATGAGCCTGGAGCTGGGAGATCAGCTGCCTATTATAAGAGGCTTGGACTAGGAAGAGTCCATCAAGGTTAGAGAATGAGACTTTTGTGCTAGCTTTGAAAATATCCCCTTACGCAAAGGGATTGACACTGCACCTGGAACTCTGGCTTGGATTCAGGATGTCTCCTCACTGGGAGTGAACAAACCCCTTGCCTTTGGCCTTCCTTAGCCTGTGACATTTCCTTGAGCAGGATGGATAATGGATTGGGCCAGGCTAGTGTGCACCTGCCCATACCTTAACTGGAAAAGATAGACATACTGGTACACTGCTGGTGGAGTGATGGGGGTGGCCAAACATCCTGGAAATTCTTTGGAATTAGGTAGGAAGAAAGTAACTCTAATGTTCCCTACCCTTTGACTCCCAGGGAGGTCGAAGACAGGAACACCAAAATCCCTACAGCCCCCATGTGGTACCTGCCCTCAGGCTGCTTCCATTTGTATGGATCCATGCTGCCAGGGGCTTGCTGCTTTCTGCAGTTCAGTTCCTGCTACCAGGGCTAAGTCTTTCCCAGCCTGGGCTCATGGGACCCTGTCTCCACATGGATGATGGGAGTAGGTCAGGGATAGGGGAGGGAGAAAACACTCCCCCCTCCAGTTCAAGAATGATTTTCTGTCCTGGGTCAGTTCTTCTTCTAAAGTTGGCTTTCTTCTCAACTCATAGAGGCCCCAGAATGCCTCCAAGATGTCTCCTGCCTTGACTCCTCACTAAAGAATATTCTTGTCTTTAAAAAGTAAACTAGGAGGGCTGGAGCCAAGAGGGTGGAGAAAAGGCAGGGACTCACTGGAGCTCTCCCAAATTCCCCTCTAAACAACTTTCAAATACTGCCTCACAATGAATTCTGGAGCAGAGTAACCCACAAAAGGACAACATAAAAGGTTGGCAGGAAAGATCTGTCACACTGCGCTGACACTGAACACAGTCCAGCACAGGCCTTGCTCCAGTAAACCAGCAGCAGGCCTTGGGGGAGACTGAATCAATGGCAGCTTCTGGACCTCTCAGCCCACAGATGGTGAGGGGGGGTCAAGCAACTGGTCAGGAGATTCCAGGGGTCCCTTTGCCAGCACTGGGTGCAGGACTCTGTTGAATTGTCCATACCTGAATCTGGGTTGCAGTCCTAGGTGGCAGTCTTAGGGCAAGGAGGAACAGTAGCACACAGAGCTTGCTGCAGCAGAGGAGGGGGGACCCTGGTCACAGTTTCAGGATGGGAAAGAGTGCTTGTGGTTACTCACAGACCAGAGCACAGGCCAGGAGGGCAGTGACCACACTTCTCCTTAGATCCTACCACCATGGAAGAACTGAAAACTTACAGACCCCCAGAACTAGCTCTGAAAACAGTGGCATGAAAAACCTGAAGCTTGGGACTATGCTCCCTCTACCCTGGGAGCACAGCCCAACTTTATTGTAAAGTGAAAAGTCAAGGAAAAGGCCAGAAAATGAGCAAACAACAAAAATGAACCTGATCATAGAATATCACTATAATGATAGGGGAGATCAAAACAGAAACTCAGAAGAAGACTAAAAGGTAAAAACTCCTCCATCTAAAGCCTCAAAGAAAAATGTGTACTGGTCTCAAGCCCCAAAAGAATTCCTGGAGGAGCTCAAAAAGGATTTTAAGAATCAAAGAGAAGTAGAGGGAAAGTTAGGAAAAGAAGTGAGAATGCTGCAAGAAAATAATGAAAAAAGAGTCAGCAGCTTGGTAAAGGAGGCACCAAAAATGCTGAAGAAAATAGCACCTTAAAAAAACAGAATAGGACAAATGGTAAAAGAGGCACAAAAATCCACTGAAGAGAAGAACTCCTTTAAAATCAGAATTGGGTACATGGAAAAAGAGGCACAAAAATTCACTTAAGAAAATTCCTTAAAAAACACAATTATGGGGGGGGGCGGAGCCAAGATGGTGGCTGGAAAGCAGGGACTTGCTTAAGCTCTCCCCTAGGTCCCTCCAAACACCTATAAAAATGGCTCTGAACAAATTCTAAAGCTGCAGAACCCATGAAATAGCAGAAGGAAGCAGGACTCTAGCCCAGGACAACCTGGATGGTCGCTGGGAAGGGTCTACCACACAGAGCTGGGAGCAGAGTGGAGCACAGCCCAGCATGGGCTGCCCCAGGACAGACCAGACTGGGAGCCAGGTGGAACAGGCTGTAGGGCCCTGAATCATTGAGCTATGACAGTTACCAGACTTCTCAACCCAGAAACGCCAAAGACAACAGAGCAGGTTAGTGGGAAAAGCTGCTGGGACAGAGTGAAAGCAGTTCAGGTCGGCCACTGTCCTGGGGGTGGCGGAGGTGGTGCAGCTCTGAGGCTGCTTCCAGAGCTACAGTTGCAGTTGCTTCCAGCCCCAGGCCCACTTGGTGGGAGGAATTAAGCAGCAGATTAGACAGGGAGTGCAAAGCCTGCTTTGCCCTGCCTGAATCTGAGCCACAATCCTGGCTGACAGTTCTTGGGGGAGAAAGAGCACTGGTGTGGCAGAGCTTGCTGTGTAGAAATAGTTCCAAAAATAGCAGCACAGACCCTCAAGCTTGGAACAAAGTACTCTCTACTCTACAAGCAGTCATACCCCAATAAAAAGCTCAAGGATCAAATAGTTGGCTGGGAACATGGCCAGGCAGTAAGAACACACTCAGATTCAGACTCAAATTTTGGAATCTTTCTTTGGGGACAAAGAAGACCAAAACATACAGCCAGAAGAAGTCAACAAAGTCAAAGAGCCTATATCCAAAGCCTCCAAGTAAAACATGAATTGGTCTCAGGCCATGGAAGAGCTCAAAAAGGATTTGGAAAAGCAAGTAAGAGAAGTAGAGGAAAAATTGGGAAGAGAAATGAGAGTGATGCAGGAAAACCATGAAAAACAAGTCAATGACTTGCTAAAGAAGACCCAAAAATACTGAAGAAAATAACACCATAAAAATAGACTAACTCAAATGGCAAAAGAGCTCCAAAAAGCTAATGAGGAGAAGAATGCCTTCAAGGGCAGTATTAACCAAATGGAAAAGGAGGTCCAAAAGACCACTGAAGAAAATACCTCCTTAAAAATTAGATTGGAGCAAGTGGAAGCTAGTGACTTGATGAGAAATCAAGATATTATAAAACAGAACCAAAGAAATGAAAAAATGGAAGACAATGTGAAATATCTCATTGGAAAACCACTGCCCTGGAAAATAGATCCAGGAAAGATAATTTAAAAATTATTGGACTACCTGAAAATCATGATCAAAAAGGAGCCTAGATATCATCTTTCAAGAAATTATCAAGGAAGACTGCCCTGATATTCTAGAGCCAGAGGGTAAAGTAGAAATTGAAGGAATCCACCGATCGCCCCCCGAAAAAGATCCCCAAAAGAAAACTCCTAGGAATATTGTCACCAAATTCCAGAGCTCCCAGATCAAGGAGAAAATACTGCAAGCAGCCAGAAAGAAACAATTTGAGTATTGTGGAAACACAATCAGGATAACACAAGATCTAGCAGCTTCTACATTAAGGGATCAAAGGGCTTGGAATATGATACTCCAGAGGTCAATGGAGCTAGGATTAAAACCAAGTATCACCTACCCAGCAAAACTGAGTATCATGCTCCCAAGGCAAAATATGGACTTTCAGTAAAATAGAGGACTTTCAAGCTTTCTCAGCGAAAAGACCAGAGCTGAATAGAAAATCTGACTTTCAAATACAAGAATCAAGAGAAGCATGAAAAGGTAAACAAGAAAGAGAAATCATAAGGGACTTACTAAAGTTGAACTGTTTTGTTTACATTCCTACATGGAAAGATGATGTGTATAATTCATGAGACTTCAGTATTGGGGTAGCTGAAGGGAATATACATACATACATACATACATACATACATACATACATACATACATATACACACACACACACACACACATATACACACAAAGGATATGAAGGGATGATATCTAAAAAAATCAAATTAAGGGATGAGAGAGGAATATATTGAGAGAGGAAGAAAGGGAGAGATAGAATGGGGTAAATTATCTCACATAAAAGTGGCAAGAAAAAGCAGTTTGTTGGAAGGGAAGAGGGGGCAGGTGAGGGAGAATGAGTGAATCTTGCTCTCATCGGATTTGACTTGAGGAGGGAGTAATATACACACTCAATCGGTTATCTTATTCCATAGGAAAGGAGGAGGAAGGGGATAAAAAAGGGGGGATGATAGAAGGGAGGGCAGATAGGGGGAGGAGGTAATCAAAAGCAAACACTTTTGAAAAGGGACAGGGTCAAGGGAGAAAATTGAATAAAGGGTGACAGGATAGGAGGGAGCAAAATATAGTTATTGTGGAAGGGTTTTACATAATGATACACATGTGGCCTGTGTTGAATTGCTTGCCTTCTTAGGGAGGGTTGGTGGGGAGGGAAGAGGAGAGAGAATTTGGAACTCAAAGCTTTAAAAGCAGATGTTCAAAAAAAGTTGTTTTTGCATGCAACTGGGAAATAAGATATACAGGCAATGGAGCATAGAAAGCTATCTTGCCCTACAAGAAAGTAAGGGAAAAGGGGATGGGGGGGAGTGGGGTGACCGAAGGGAGTGATGAATGGGGAACGGGACAATCAGAACGGGAGGGTACAAATGAGGAGAAAATTTGTAATTCAAAATCTTGTGGAAATCAATGCTGAAAACTAAAACTATTAAGTAAATAATAAAATATAAATTTAAACTAAAAACCACAATTGTCCAGATTGAAAAGAGAGGTGCAAAAGCTCACTAAAAAATAATTTCTTAAAAATTAGAATTGGGCAACTGGAAGCTAATGAATCTGTGAGAATCTAGAAACAATAAAACAAAATCAAAAGAATGAAAAATAGAAGAAAATGTGAAATATCTCCTTGGAAAAACAACTGACTTGGAAAAAATATTGAGAAGAGATCATTTAAGAATTATCGGACTACCTGAAAGCCATGATTTTTAAAAAGAGCCTAGACATCATCTTTCAAGAAATTGTCAAGGAAAGTTGTCCTGATATCCTACAACCAAAGGGTAAAATAAAAATGGAAAGAATCTACCTATCACCTCCTGAAAGAGATTCCAAAATGAAAACTCCCAGGAAATTCCAGAGCTCCCAGATCAAGGAGAAAATATTGCAAGTAGACAGAAAGAAACAATTCAAATATCAGGGAGGCACAGTCAGGATAACACAAGATTTAGCAGCCTATACATTCAAGGATCCAAAAGGTGGGGCAATATGATATTCTGGAAGGCAAAGAAGCTAGGATTACAACCAAGAGTCACTGATACAGTGAAACTGAATATAGTCCTTTTGGGGGAAAAGGATATTCAATGAAATAAAGGACTTACAAGCATTTCTGATGAAAAGAACAGAGCTACCTAAAATATTTAGCTTTCAAATAAAAGATTCAAGAGAAGCTTAAAAAGGTAAACAGGAAAGATAACTCATAAGGGACTCAATAAGATTAAACTGTTTACATTCCAATGTTGGAAGATATTTGCAACTCCTAAGAACTTTCTCATTACTAGGGCAATTAGAAGGAGTAAACAGACAGAAGACATGGGTGTGAGTTGAATATGAAGGGATGGTAGCTAAGAAAAATTAAGGGGTGAGAAAGAGAAATGCACTGGGAGAAGGAGAGAAGTAGAATGGGGTAAATTATCTCACATAAAAAAGGTGTGAAAGAGCTTTTACAGGGAAGGAGTATGTGGGGAAGGTGGAGGGGAACACTTCAACCTTACTCTCATTGGAATTGGCTCAAAGAGGGAATAATACACACATTCAGTTGGGTATAGGAATTTATCTTCCCCTACAGGAAAGTAGGAAGGGAAGGGGGTAAGAGAAAGGGGGGCTGATGGAAAGAAGGGCAGTTGCGGGGAGATAAAAGTCAGAAGCAAAACACTTTTGAGGAAGGATAGGGTGAAAAAAAGAGAGAGAGTAGAATAAACAGAGAGAAAAATAGGATGGAGGGAAATACACAGTTAGTTATAATAATTGTGAAAAAAAATTTACAGCAAGTTTCTTGGTAAAGACCTCATTAGAGAAATGAGTCAAATTTATAAAAATAAGAACTAGTCCTCAGTTGATAAATGGTCAAAGGACATGAATAGGCAGTTTTCAAATGAGTAATCAAAGCTATCTATAGTCATGTGAAAAAATGCCCTACATCACTATCGATTAGAAAAATGAAAGTCAAAACTACTCTGAGCTATCACCCTACACCTATCAGATTGACTAATGTGACAGAAAACGAAAAGGACAAATGTTGGAGCAGATGTGGGAAAATTGAGACACTATGGCACTATTGGTGGAGTTGTGAATTAATCCAGCTACTCTGGAAAGCAATTTGGAACTATGCCCAAAGGGCTATAAAACTGTGCACAAACGTTTGATCCAGTAATACCACTACTAGGTATGTATCCCAAAGAGATTAAAAAAAAGAAAAGGACCTAGTACATAATACAAAAAATATCTATAATAGCTCTTTTAGTGGTGGCAAAGAATTGGAGATTGAGGGAGGCTGCCCATCAATTTGAGAATGGCACAAGTTGTTGTGTATGATTGTGATGGAATATTATTATGCTATAGGAAATGACAAACAGGATGCTCTCAAAAAAACCTGGAAAGACTTCCATGAACTGATACAAAATGAAATGAGCAGAACCAGGAGAACGTTGTATGCAGTAACAGCAACATTGTATGATCAAGAACTGTGAATGACTTAGCTCTTCTCAGCAATGTAATGATCCAAGACGATTCCAAAGGACTCATGCTGAAAACTGTTATCTGTCTCCATTGAAAGAACTGACGGAGTCTGAATGAAGATCGAAGCAGACTTTTTTAAAATTTTATTTTTCTTGGGGGTTTTTGTCTGTTTTTTCTTTCACAATGTGACTAATGTGGAAATATGTTTGACATGACCGCATATGTATAACCTGTATCAAATTCCTTGCCTTCTCAATGAAGGGAAGGGGAACTCAATTTTTTTTTAAATGAATGTTAAAAATTATTTTTACATGGAATTGGGTAAAATATTAACTAAATGTATATATTGTTAAAAGGCAGGCTAGGTAGTGCAGTGGATAGAACCCAGAAGTTCTGAGTTCAAATCCTGTCTCAGATCTTCACTAAATTGTGTGACCATGAACAAGTCAGTAACCTCACAAGCTTCAGTTTGCTCTTCCATAATGGAGAGAATGGCACCTGCCTTCCAGGATGGTTGTGTCGACCCAATAGGGCAGATATCGATTAAGAGCTTTGCAGACCTTAAATCATTTTAGAAATGTTGGCTACTTCTAAAGGCTAGTGAGCCTCAGATTCCATCTGGCTGAAGAGCCCCAGACCTTGTACTGAGCCAAGGAAATGGAGGCACAGACAAGGCCTAGGCATCTCACTTTCCCTGCCCTTGGCCTCCCAAATCAGCTCTGACTCTGGGCACTGATGATGGCTGGTGGCCCAGGGGGAGAGGCATTTGACTCATTGACGTTGGGAGTCTCTGGTTGCTCTCAGATAGTCACTCAGATAGTGGCTGGCTTGTGATAAAACCAGTCCCTGGAACAGCATTACTCCTGCCTTGACACCAGTGCCAGTGAGGCCTCACCATCCTCTGCCTCTTGAAGTGGGGCAGGAAGGAAGGAGTGCAGAGTGAAGCTGGTTGGGAGGGTGACAGGCAGAAGTTGGGCCAGGACCCATGGAAAGGGCCAGGGCTCTGCCAATGACCCAAGCTGGCAGTGCCAAGTGTCAGCAGCAGGAGCTGGGACAGGAGACACAGATGGCCAATGCTTCCCAGCTCTGGCCTCGTCTGGCACTCTGCCCTCAGGCACAGGCAGGGCAGCCAGCTCAGGCAGAACTCTCCAGGCCACTGGGCTGGCAGGCTGTGCCTCAGGAAAGGAAGAAGCTATTAGCACAGCATCTGCTAGGAGATAGGAAGTCATGGAAGAGAGTGGGCTCGAAGGACAGTCTGACTCCTCCGGACCACATGGCAAGCTGCCTGCCCTGGGCATGTGCTCCACCGCCAGAGCTGGGGAAACCATCTCTTGTCCCCTTCTGGCAGGGAGGCAGAGGCAGCTCCACCTCCTCCATCCAATGGACCAGAGCCTCCTGGAGGAAGGGCTCGGCCACCAGATGCTCCCCAATTTAGCTGAACAGGCCTGCTATGTACCAGGCTTGGCTCCCATCCAGGAGACCTTTCCCAGGCCTCGGATGTGAGCGCCTTCCCTGAGGGCAGGAACTCTACTTGTCTTTCTGGCTCCTCACTTAGCACAATGCCCATCACCTAGTAGGTGCTTAATAAAGGCTTTCTGATTGACTGGCAGACTTGGCATTGGGGTTACATCAACGAAAATGAAGGAATTCATGCTCTCTACCCAGGCAGTATCCCAGGGCCATCTTAGGGACTCTGACGACTCAGAGATCTCTTGTGCCTCTTCCTTCTGTCAGACTGCCTAGTCCAGCCCCGTCATGATCCTGGTATGAGATAAAAATTTAAAAACTCCCAAAGTTGAGACAACCTTTACATGGGGGGTCTGCTTCTCTGCACCCCTGGGGTGGCACCACCCAAACACTGTTCTAGACCTGCCTCATCTGTGACCCTTGGCTTCCTAAATTGGTCCAAGAACTATCCGAGGGCAGGAATTCTCTCCTGCCGCTACCAGAAGCCCCAAAGCACCAAGATCGGGGCCATGCAGCCAGATGGCACAAATGACCACTTCTTGAATGAATGAATGAACGAAAGAACGAATCCTTTTTTCATCCTTCCAGATGCTCCTGCTTTCTTTCCCCTCAAGTTATCCTGCACGGAATTATCAACGTGCTAGTCTTATTCCTTTGGGGAAGCTGGGGGTGGCATGGGGGCGGAGGATTGCTTCATTTTTTCTTTCAGCTCAACAAACATTTAGGTGCTGACAGTACAAACACGAGAGAGAAATAGTTCCTGCCTTCAGGGAGTATGTGTTCTGCTGGGGATCAAGAACTGGTGCTCACAGCCATGTAACAGGATTAGGGATGTCGTACCCACATGCAGCCCTGTGCTGGGCACGAGAGAACGCGAAGCTGATCCTCACCCTGGATCGTGTCTTACCAACTTCCATCCCGGGTTCTAAGGCAGCCAGAGATGTTTGATTGGGCAGCAAGCCGGGGCCTAACGATCCGGGCCCTTCTCCCCATTGAAAGGGGCTCGCGGGCGAGAACACCGCCATTGTTTAACCGCGGGAGCTCTAGGGGTGTCCCTCCTCTGATAAGCCCGCGTGCGAGCAGCAAACGGCCAGGCTTCACAGCGCAGGGCGCTCTTCATCTGGAGACGGCCCACGGCTGATGGCGCAGGGGAAGAGAAGCAGTGGGAGAGGGAAGACTTGGAGGGGGCCAGGGGAAGGTTCCCCTCTTTCCGCCCTTCGGCGATCACTGGTGTGTGTGTGTGGGTGAGCGCGCCCGCGCGTGTGCACGTGCCCGTGTGTTTGTGTCCTGTGTGCCCGTGTGTGTGCAAGTGTGCGTGTGTGTCCGTGCTGCGCACGTGTGCGTGTCCCTGTGTGTGTCCTGTGTGCGCGCGTGTGTGTATCCGTGTGTGTGCGTGTGCCCTGCTGTGCCGCTAGAATGGATGCCCAGTCATTCACATCCCTCTAACTCCCCTTCCACGGCTAATTACTAGTGCAATCAGCATCCTGCGTGTCCCTCCTTTCTTGGGAATCCAAACCCTCTGGCTGTTCAGTCAGCCCAGTGTTCTCATATTTCCTCGTGACTAACGGAAAGGAAAATTAATCCGGGGGAGAAGAGGAAGGAAGGGAACAAACATTTATTAAGCGCCTTCTGTGTGCCAGACACCGAGCTAACAATGTTGTCTCATTCATTGAATCCTCACAACAACCCTGGGAGGCAGGCGCTATTATGATCCTTATTTTACATCCGAGGAAACTGAGTCAAAATTAAGGGACTTGCCCAGGGTGACGCAGCCAGGAGGTATCTGAGGTTGGATTATCACTCCAGTCTTCCGCCAGGCTCACTTCCTCTTTCAGGATTTCTCTTCAAAATGCCGCACAGTTCATTCCCACTGTCTCTCAGACTCCTTCCCCTTGATCCGAATTAAAAAATTTTTTATTGATACATTTCATTTTACATCCCACAAATCCCCCCACCCCTCCTCAGAGAACACTTCCATATAACAAAGATTATTTTTTAAGAAAAAAAATGAAAGGAAAATCAGGGAAAAGGAAGGAAGGGAAATCAGCAAGACTGACCAACACATTGAAAAATGTAAAAATGTGTGGCCCACTCCACACCCATGGGCCCCACCTCTACAAAGGAATGAGCCAGGGGACCTGTCCTCTGCAATTTCTTCTTTGAGGCTGGCTTGCAATTTTCAGCATCCACTTTGGGTGTATGGCTGTTCTTCCCTTTTAGGCAGCTGTCCTGATTGTTTTCTTGGGTCTGCGGACATCACTCTGCATCCATTCATATCAATCTTTCCAGGCTTCTCCATCCCTCCATCACACAGCCCACTGCTTACAGCCCAGTCACCTTTCCTCACATTCATGGATCACTATAGTGTAGCCATTCCCCGACTGATGAGCATCTGCTTTGTGTCACAAAGATTCTGCTCCGAACACTCTGCTGTTGGTGGGGACTTTGCTCTTCAGTGGTATGTTTGCTCTGGCCCTCTCTCTCTGAGTCTCCCTGCTAGAGCTTCCCCTCAGGATGCTGGGGCCAGCCACTGGGGTGGGGGGAGTGTTTTCCTTCTCTCTTGCCATTGGCTCAAGCTCTAACCCCAGCACCATTTTAGGAGCCTGCGACTAGTCCCCTAATCATATTTAGTCATTTAATAGCACATCAGCTCCACCTAGTTCATTCCAAAGGTGGCATCTCTGCCAGGTGAGCCCTCCCTCGGCTTTCACTGGGTCCAGCAGGTGGCTCTTTGCTCTTGGGGGCATTGTTGCTGGGCCAGCTGTAAAACCCAGCCCGGATCCCAATGGCCAGGTGCATGTATGTATGTGTGTGTGTATACATGTATATACATGTATATGTATGTATATGTATATATATGTACAGGTTAACACACACATATATTTATATAGGCTTCCGTTAGCTGTCTGTCCACTAGCTCAGTTTTTAGTAAAGAAATTCTTAGTCCTTCCTGTGCCTCTGAGTCTGTCACCATGACAGTTAATTCTCCCCAGGTGACAGTTAAACTATAATGCTCCCCAAGCTTACTTCTCCTCTTAAATATATGGTACCAGTATCCATAACCAGCAGGATTGCGGTGGGGGTGGAGATTGAAATACACAAGCAAATAGAAAACATTGACAACATTTCCCAAAGCAATGGAGATGAGGCTGATAGCTGAGGAGTCACCAGCACCTAGGCCAGCGCACTTAATCACTGATTGTTGAGTTGGGATCTCCAGTGAGAGGGGAAGAGGAAACAGCCTCGCCCCCTCCCTTTTCCTATCTGTGCCCTCATCCACATCCTGGGGCCGGTAGCTGAGCTGACAATTCTGCAGATCTGCTCTGGTTCAGATGCGTGACCCTGGGCAAGTCCCCACTCCTCATCTGGAGATAAAGCTAGCACCCACCTCCCTGGGTTGTGAGGCCCAAACGAGATAACATGTATAAAGAGCTTCAAGAACTTGAAAGCATTCTGGAAATGCAGATTATTCTTTATCCATTTTTTTTGTTGTTTGGTTGTATTTTCAGTCCTGTCCAACTCTTAGTGACCCCATTTGGGGTTTTCTTGGCAGAAATACTGGAGTCGTTTGCCATTTCCTTCTCCAGCTCATTTTACAGATGAAGAAACCGAGGCAAACAGGCTTAAGTGACTTACCCAGGGGCACACAGCTAGGAAAGGTCTGAGGCTGGATTTGAACTCAGGAAGATGAGTCTTCTTGACTCCAGGCCCCGAGCTCTGTGCACTAAGGCACCCCCTAGTGGCCCAATGTGTGGATTAGTGTTCCCTTAGTCTACCATAGCTCCCTCCCGTGTATATCGCTCTTCTGCCTGGCACCCGCAGCCTCTCATAGGCCTCTCCGGTCTTATTCTGGACTCCTCTCTTTCCCACAAACCACTGCCCAGCCCAAAGGGCCTTCTCACTGTCCTTCACCTTCTTGGGACGGATTGACCCCATATCTGGAAGGCATTGCCCCTCCTCCTACCTCTCCAGAGCCATAGTTTCATTTTTAAATAAGAATGATTAGCATCAACACAGTGCTGAGGCAGTTAGATGGCTCAGTGCACAGAGAGCAGGGCCTGGAGTCAGGAAGATCTGAGTTCAAATCGGCCTTCAGACACTCACTAGCTGTGTGGCCCTGGGCAAGTCACTTAATCTTTTTGCCTCAGTTTCCTCACCTGGACAGTGAGCTGGAGAAGGAAATGGCAAAACGCTTCAGCATCTCTGCCAAGAAAATCCCCAGTGGGTCACAAAGAGTCAGAACGGACTGAACAACAATGAGGTTTGCAAAGCTCTTGACATATGGTATCTCACTGTTCCTCCCAACAGTCCGGGGAGATCACTTCTATTATCACTTGGCTGTGCCTGTCTGGTCCCTCCCCCTCTACAGAATATAAAGTCCTTAATGGTACAAACTTTAATTTTTTTCTCTGGATCCTCATTGCCCTACTGTGTGCCTGGCACATAGTAAGGGCCTGAGAAATGCATATTGAATTGACTGCCCCCTCCCCCCACCCAAGACTTTTATTCTCAAGGATAAACTTCCCAATTCGTCCAACTAACCTTCAGATGACACGAACTCGAGACTCTTTAGGAATCATTGTGCCCTCCTCTGACACTCTCCCAGATCATCAATATTCTTCCTAAGTGTGGTACCCACAACTGAGCAGTCTTTTTTTCAAAATCTATTTATTTATTTTTAATTTACAACACTCAGTTCCACAAGTTTTTGAGTTCCAAATTTTCTCCCCTTCCCTCCCCTCCCCCTCCCCAAGATGCCATGCAATCTGATATAGACTCTACATATACATTCACATTAAACATATTTTCATATTAGTTATGTTGCAAAGAAGAATTGTAATCAATGGAATGAACCACGAGAAAGAAGAAACAGCAAAACAAAAAGGAGAGACCAAATAGTATGCTTCAGTCTGCTTTCAGACTTTTTAATTCTTTCTTTGGATGTAGATGGCATTTTCCATCATGAGGCTTTTGGAATTGTCTTAGATCCTTGTATTACTGAGAAGAGCCAAGTCTATGAAAGTCAGTCATCACACAATGTGACTGTTACAATGTTCTCCTGGTTCTGCTCACTTCGCTCAGCATCAGTTCATCTAAGCCTTTCCAGGTTTTTCTGAAATATGCCTGCCCCTCATTTCTTATAGCCCAATAGTATTCCATTACATTCATATACTACCACTTATTCAGCCATTCCCCAATTGATGGGCACCCCTCAATTTCCAGTTCCTTGCCAAAAAGAACTGTCATACATATTTTTATACATGTGGGTTCTTTTCCTGTTTGTATGATCTCTTTGGGATATAGCCTTAGAAGCAGTATTGCAGGGTTAAAGAGTATGCACATTTTTATAGCCCTTTGGGCATAACAACTGAGCAGTCTTGAGCCCTCTCCATCCTGAGCAGGATTTAGGGTTAGGATTAGAGTTGGTTAGTAGGACCATCACCTCATGGCTCTCTTAATGAAAGGTCAAGGTTTCTCGGCTGCCCTATCACATTCCTGACTTTCCCCCACAAACCACACATCATCCTGCTCCCCTTTTCTATTTTGTACCTGGGAAGTTGACATTTGGATCCAAGGAAAAAACTTACATCTAGTCTCACTATATTTCATCTTCCTTGGTTTAGCCCCATTTTCTAGGCTGCCAAGACCCTTGTAAATCTCCACAGCCTTCCAGGGTGCTAGCTCTCACCCCCAGTTTGGCGTCCTCTGAAAATATGGTAAACTTAGCATCTCTCTGCGAGAGCATTTGTTCAGGTAACTTTCTCCATCAGTTTGATTAGCTTTCCAATCAACTTGATGAGTTTACAGAGTAGCCGGCCTTTAGGCTATCTGATGGACACCTCCCTACAGAAAGTGTGGGCATATCCATGATGGAGTGGACATTAGATATAAGGAATTATGGCTGACTCCAAGGAAATTGACTGGCCAGGACTCTCAAACTGGAGGTTATCCATGAGGTAGGAGACCCCACTTCCTTCTCTGACTAGACTTGATCCAGCCACCTGCTGCACTGGAGATGCAAACCCCTCTCTTCTTAGCCAGAGGAAAGGGTTCAGGCACATTGTCCATGAATCCACTTCTTGGCTCTTTGCCATGTGCTTCTATAAGAACTTGGTTAGTACTCCACTTGCTAGCACCCTTGGTCTCAGAAAGCCTACTCTCCAAGCTTTTCCTTCAGGCTTGGCCCAGCACCCTGGGCTCCCAGGTGTTCCTTTCCCATGCCAGCCATCAATGGGTCCTGGCGGGAGGAGCCTGCACACATGTACACAAGTCCTTCTAAGGTCACGGGCTCAATCTGTTATACTTTCAGCTTTCTGAAGGAACAAAGGGGAAGGGGCCAAAAGAGGAGGTGAGTCATTTGTGTCTCTGTGTTATAGACCGGTCCAGAGAAGCACCACCACTGCTATCCCCCCTAAGAATGCATTCTCCCTCAAAGTCTCAGGCAACTGATCATTCAAGAGTCAACCCCCTAAGATCATCAAGCTGATTGGAAGTTTGTGGAATCAGTCAAGGAATTCCCCGGTTCAATCTCCTTTACCCAAGCATCAGGTTGTATTACAATAATTAGATCGTTTCACACTTAGGGGAAATATAATGGCTCCTCAGGCTCCCACATTTCTCTCCTCTGCTGCTTTAGAGTTTATATTAGCAAACATTAGGAATAGCATCACAGTTGCTTTCAGACCCCGGTTAGGAAAATTCCTAACATCTGGGCAGAGGTCAATCAGTCAGTCGACTAGCATTCATTAAGCACCTCCTATGTTCCAGGCATTACACTAGGTGCTGGGAATACAAAGAAATGCAAAAAACAGTCCCTGCTCTCAAGAAGTTTACAATCTAATGGGAGAGACAGCATGCAAACAACTCTGTATTAACAAGAGAGACACTGGATAAATTGGAGGTAATGATTGGAGGGAAGGCACTAGCACGAGAAGGAGAGGCTTCTCACAGAAAGGACGGAAGGCGCTAGCATGAGAAGGAGAGGCTTCTCACAGAAAGGAGGGAAGGCGCTAGCATGAGAAGGAGAGGCTTCTCACAGAAAGGAGGGAAGGCGCTAGCATGAGAAGGAGAGGCTTCTCACAGAAAGGAGGGAAGGCGCTAGCATGAGAAGGAGAGGCTTCTCACAGAAGGGAGGGAAGGCGCTAGCATGAGAAGGGGAAGCTTCTCACAGAAGGGAGGGAAGGTGCTATCATGAGAAGGAGAGGCTTCTCACAGAAAGGAGGGAAGGCGCTAGCATGAGGAGAGGCATCTCACAGAAGGGAGAGCTGGAGCTGAGATGTGAAGGAAGCCAGGGAAGCTGAGAGGTGGAGAAAAGCTGGGAGAGAGTATCATGGATAAGGTACACTTGTTCTATCCAGTAAAAAGGTGCAAAGTCAGGAGGAGTGTCATGTCCAAGGATGCCAGAGTGATTGGATCACCATATACACCAAATACAAGGCTGTGTGGAGCAGAGGAAGGTGTAAGAAGACGAGGAAGTAGGAAGGGCCAGATTAAGGGGAGGGGGTGCTTTACAAACTAGAGAGGATTTGATAATTGATCGTGAAGGCAATAGGGAGCCAGTGGACTTGGCTGAATGGAGAATAACATGGTCAAACTTGTACTTTAGGGAGAACAATTTGACATTTGAGTGGAAGATGGATGGACACTGAGACATATTTGAGGCCCCTTCACTAGTCCAAGAGTGAGGTCATTTGGCCTGCACCAGAGTGGTGGCAATGTCAGAGAAGAGAAGTGGGGAGGCATACAAGAGATAGTCCAAAGGTGAAATCAACAGCACCTTCAACTGATCAGATCCAAGGGTTGATAGAGACAATAGAGGATGACCAAGGCTGCAAGCACCGGGGACTGAGAATGGAGATGCCCTCCACAGTAAAGGAGAAGTTAGAAAGAGACAAAGGCTGGGGGTGGGGTGGGGAAGGAAATAATGAGCCCAGCTATGGATGTGGTGAAATACGATGCCCATGGGCCATCAACCATCAACCACTTTGAGCTGTCCAATAGGCCGCGGGAGATATAAGCCCAGAGACCAGGAGAGAGGTTAGAGTTGGCAAACTGCTAACAACAATAGCTTCAGTATTAATTAAAGCAGCTCAGATAATAAAAACTGGTCTAAGATATCTTCGTGGGGATGATGGGATCCACGGGAATGGAAGAAATCCCCCAGTGAAATCATCTAGAGCAGTGGGTCGAACTCAGCTAGAAATAGCTCCCTGAACTACACGGGGACATAGAAAACCACAGACTAACATTATTGATTTCATATCATATTTTCCTTTGCTTTTGTTAAACATTTCCAATTGCATTTGAATCTATTCGAACGCACTCAGGAGTTTTGTGGCCGGCTTGCCAGCAAGCAGTGAATTTGACACCTCTGCTCTAGAGGGAGACAAAAGAGGGTCCATGGATACCTACAGGCAGTGGGTTTGACTTAGATGAAGCTGAAGCAGAGAAGGCTGAGAAGAGGCCAGACAGGTAGGAAAGAACTCAAGGCTTGTATCTCTTCTTTTTTGAAAAAAATATCTATTTATTTTTAGTTTTCAACATTCACTTCCATAAAACTTTGAGCTCTAAATTTCCCCCCTCCCTCCCCAAAATGGCCTGCAATCTGATATAGGCTCTATATATACATTCATATTAAACATATTTTCACATTAGTCATGTTGCTGTAAAAAAACCGGGGTGGAGCCAAGATGGTGGCTGGAAAGCAGGGACTTGAGTAAGCTCCCTACCAGGTCCCTCCAAAAACCTATAAAAAATGGCTCTGAACAAATTTTAGAACTGCAGAACCCACAAAATAGCAGAGGGAGGCAGGGCTCCAGCCCAGGACAACCTGGCTGGTCGCTGGGTGAGGTCTATCGTGCACGGAGCTGGGAGCGGAGGGGAGCGGAGCTCAGTGTGGGTTGCGGCAGGACCAATCAGACCAGGAGCTGGGCAGAACAAGCCCTAGAGCCCTGAATCAGTGAGCTGTGGCAGTTACCAGACTTCTCAACCCACAAACACGAAAGACAACAGAGAAGGTTAGTGGGAAAAGTTGCGGGGACAGAGTGGAAGGAGTTTGCAGTACAGCCACTGCCCCAGGGGCGGCAGAGGTAGCGTAGGTACAGAACTACAGCTGCAGTGGCTTCTGGCCCCAGGCCCACCTGGTGGGAGGAATTAAGTGGCAGATCAGAGCAGGAGTGCAGAGACTGCTTAAGATTTTCATCAGGTCCGGGTTAGTGGTTCTTGGGGAAGGATGAGTGCTGGTGTGGCAGAGCTGTCTGTATAGAAATAGCTCTGAAAACAACAGCACATCCCCTCAAGCTTGGAACAAAGTACTCTCTACTCTTCAAGCAGTCATACCCTGACAAAAAACTCAAGAGTCAAGTAAATTGGCTGGGAACATGGCCAGGCAGTGAAAACAGACTCAGATTCAGTCTCAGACTTTGGAATCTTTCTTTGGTGACAAAGAAGACCAAAACATACAGCCAGAAGAAGTCAACAAATTCAGAGAGCCTCATCAAAAGCCTCCAAGAAAAACATGAACTGGTCTCAGGCCATGGAAGACCTAAGTCCCTTGGGAATTCTCTTTCTTGTTTACCTTTTCATGCTTCTCTTGATTCTTGTGTTTGAAAGTCAAATTTTCTGTTTAGCCCTGGTCTTTTCACTGAGAAAGCTTGAAAGTTCTCTATTTTGTTGAAAATCCATATTTTGCCTTGGAGCATGATACTCAGCTTTGCTGGGTAGGTGATTCTTGGTTTTAATCCTAGCTCCATTGACCTCAGGAATATCATATCCCAAGCTCATCGATCCCTTAAGGTGGAAGCTGCTAGATCCTATGTTATTCTGATTGTGTTTCCACAATACTCAAATTGTTTCTTTCTGGCTGCTTGCAATGTTTTCTCCTTGATCTGGGAGCTCTGAAATTTGGCGACAATATTCCTAGAAGTTTTCTTTTTGGGATCTTTTTCAGGAGGCGATTGGTGGATTCTTTCAATTTCTATTTTACTCTCTGGCTCTAGAATATCAGGGAAGTTCTCCTTGATAATTTCTTGAAAGATGATATCTAGGCTCTTTTTTTGATCATGGCTTTCAGGTAGTCCAATAATTTTTAAATTATCTCTCCTGGATCTATTTTCCAGGTCAGTGGTTTTTCCAATGAGATATTTCACATTGTCTTCCACTTTTTCATTCTTTTGGTTCTGTTTTATAATATCTTGATTTCTCATCAAGTCACTAGCTTCCACTTGCTCCAATCTAATTTTTAAGGTAGTATTTTCTTCAGTGGTCTTTTGGACCTCCTTTTCCATTTGGCTAATTCTGCCTTTCAAGGCATTCTTCTCCTCATTAGCTTTTTGGAGCTCTTTTGCCATTTGAGTTAGTCTATTTTTTAAGGTGTTGTGTTCTTCCATGTTTTCTTCAGTATTTTTTTCAGTATTTTTTTGGTTCTCCTTTAGCAAGTCATCAGCTTGTTTTTCACGATTTTCTCACATCATTCTCATTTCTCTTCCCAATTTTTCCTCTACTTCTCTAACTTGCTTTTCCAAATCCTTTTTGAGCTTGCCCAAGGTCACACAGCTAGCAGTCCAGTGATTCTTTAATTCTCTCTTCTCAATCTATTCTCCAGGTTGAGTGGTTTTGCTATATGAGATACCCTAAATTTCCTTCTATTTTTTCAATCTTTTGACTTTATTTTAATTTTTGCTGTTGTCTCATGGAATAGTTATGTTTTACTTAGTCTGTTCTAATTTTCAGGGAGTTTGCTTTTTGAGTAAGGTTTTTGTAGTTGTCATGTCAAACCATCAATTCCTTTCTATTTCTATTTTCCATGGCTCTCCTTTTTTCCACTTTTTTCTCTAGAATTTTTTCATTTATAGAAACATTTTAAACTGTTTTTTTTAAATTTTGCTTCATTTCTCCCAGGAATTCTAGCTGGATTTGTGTCCAAGTTGTGTTTTTTGGGGGGGCTTTGCTTATAGATATATTGGAGTTATTGTCTTTGTCTGAGGTTGTCTTGAGCTTCTCTGTCCCCACAGTAGGTTTTTGTGGCCAGGTTCTTTTTTGTTTGCTCATGTGCTCATTCTTCGGGGGTACTTCATAACTTTGTATTCAATGTTAGGGCTGATCACTGTGGCACTTCTGGAAGGAAAGTCTGTGCTGGTCTTCTGATTTCTTGGAAGTCATACTTTTGGATTAGGGGTGGGGGTGAACAGACATGTGGGGAGCTGGACAGTGAAGTCCTTTCTCAAGTTGAACTGCCAAGCATTCAAACTCTACTGAAGAGAGTGCCACTCTGATGGGCCGGCCACGTTGTTTGAATGCCAAGTACATGCTTGCCTAAAAGACTGTTTTTACAGAGAACTTGCAGGTACTCACATGGAGGTCAGAAGAAATGATACAAGGACACTCTCAAGGGCTCTCTGAAGAGCTTCAGTATCTATTGCAAGACATGAGAGACGCTGGCACAGGACCATCCAGCATGGTGTACCCACATCAAAGAAGGTGCTGTGCTCTATGAGCAAAGCAGAATTACAGCAGCTCAAAAGAAATGCAAGGTGCACAAATTTAGACATCTCTACTCTAGCTGTTCATATGGACCATTTGTGCCTGACCTATGGTAGAATATTCTGAGCTTGTATTGGTACAATCAGTCACAGGCAGACACACTGTGACTTGAACCTGACACATTGATGTCACTTTGGTCTTCTTTGAATGCAAAGGACAACAACCACCCACCCAACCAGGTTGATGGCCCTCCTCAAGCTTTCTTCCTCCTCTGCTACAGCTCAATTTTCTTTCTACTTTTCATGGATTGCCCAGGGCTGCTGGTTTTTTCCAGCTCAGCTCCAGATGTTTTCCCTTCTTCTCTGCAGTCAGACCCTTGAAATCTCTCTCAATTTCTGAACTCACTCTTGCTTTCATAAAGCTATTTAGATCAGGACCCCCTGCCTCTCCACACCCACATCCAATGAGAGCAGGCTTCCTGGGTGCTGATCTGGTTCTGATTCATTGATTCAATCAAGAAGGTCTCCCTCTAACAAAGGCAATTACTGGGTGAGGGAACAATCAGCCCTCAATGGACCCCCCCCCCCACCACCACCACTACCTCCATGCAAGTTATTTATAAGAAATGTTAAAAGGTACATGTCTCTAGAGAACACCTTTAAAAACCCTTCTAGAGTGATATCTAACAATTAATGGCCATTCTTTGGGTCCAGTAATTCAATTGGTCCCCACGCTGCCTGATTGTACTGCCACTATCTCTCCATCTTTCCCACCACGTTTGGCTAAAATCCAGGTAAAGTCTGCCCTTGATAATGGTCTCCCAAGCCCTGACTCCAGAAGGACGTGCTCATGAAGCCATGCTGATTTTTTGGTGATAACTAGCATGAGAGGGAAGCCTTTCTCTCAGAGCTGCTCACAGGTGCTGCCATTGCTGACAGACCGGAGCGTGAGTGGAGCGAATAGGGGAGACAGAATGGAGAGTCAGACTGCGCTCCCAGAATGTTGTAGGAGGAGGCAGCTGCCTCGAGAATAGGCCCTGGGAGGACGCCTCCTTTCTTTTACTCTCCAGGGCTCCCTCGGCCTTTATGTCTAAGCATTGGATTCATATCACTTGTGTGGGATTGTAAGAGATTTGGAGGGAGATAGGGGCTGGGAGCAGCAAGTGGAATGTCTCACACCTGCAGTAAGCCTTGAACCTGGGATAGCCCAAGGTGGGGAGGAGAGGGCCTCAAAGGGTGTGCACACAGCTCATTTCAGGATCACAGCTCCTGCAGAGAGAAGAGCTGTCCACTGGCCGAGTCTTCACTAGGGAGCAGTGATGTGAAAGCCTTTAGCTTCCTTTAGAATTCCAGCATTTGATGTCAGACACTAATACTACACTTGCTAGGGAATGGACCTCACCTGGAAAAGGAATTGAGGGGTGGCTCTTCCATGAGCTTCTCCCCAGAGAAAACACCCCAAGAACGGGGAGACAAATTTGAAATGTGCAAGGTCTGACACAAGAAGAACTTTCCTAAGGGCTGGAGAATACAAAGCAGAGCCTGACTTCTGCCATCGCTGTGGAGGGGTGTTGCAGGAATGGGCCTCTGGCCTCATCTCCTCTGGATGAGGGAAAGTCTTAGACACCAGGCATGCCCCCATGCCTGTGAGAGTCATCACAGCAATGTCCCTTTAAAGGAGTCAGGAGCTGACAGTAGGACCCCTGTGAGGAAACCGAAGCCCCCAAAGAGGGGCCAGCCTACCCACGGTTACACCGTATGTCCATCAGACTCCGCCTCTGACCTCCTGCTTCAGAGTCTTTGCTGTCTCAGCATGCTCACTGTCTAACAATATAGGGGAGGTGAGGGATAGACACCAGCTGTTCTGCAAAGAATCTGAGGGGCGGGGGAGGTTGAGTGGACAGAAGTCCCAGAGGAGCTAACAGTGGGATAAGGCAGCCAGGAGAGTGAGCACCATCTTAAGTCGAATTGAGAGGCACCATGGCCACCATACCCAGGGAGGTGGCCAGCATCCCTCTGTCCTGGTCCGAGCCTCTCTGGAATGTTGGGCTTAGCTCTGGGCACCCCAGACCTTTCAGGAGGTTGCTTGGAAGCCTCCAAAGGAGGGCATCCAGGAGGATAAGTGGCCTCCATTTTGGCTCACGGGAGGTTTGGTCAAAGAAATTGGGAACATTTACCCTAGACAAGAGAAGACTTGGTGTTAGACTTTTTCTGTTTAGTCCTGGGAGCAGACTTAGGGGAACTCATGCTCATCCCACAGGCAACCCAGCCAGGTGCTGGCTACAGGGATCCAGGTGATGTGTCTGCTATCACTGGGTGGGTTGCATTCAGTCCTGAGGTCACAGGGCAGTGAAGTGCCCAAGACCATGCTATATGGGAGCGGTTGGCACGGTACCTGGCACATGTTGGGCACTTGATAAATGCTTCTCAGTGGACTTGGGAATCAGAAGACATGGATAGGGGGTTAGGGGAGACACATGGCAGAGTCCTCAAGTGCCAGAAGAGCCAATGAGGCAGGTTTAGGCTGGAGGTCAGGAAAGCTTCTGAGCAGGGGCACTGTCCCAGGACGAAGGGTGGCCTCAGAGGCGGGGCAGGGCATGCATTCGGGCAGAGACTGGACATGCTGTGTAAGGCGTGATGGAGAGGATCTGGCTTGGGTCTGGTCTGGATCAGAGGCGGCTGAGGTCTCTGCCAGCTCTGACATTCAAAGACCCTGTGCCTTCCAGTGCCTTCCACTGTGCCCAATGCCTGCTCGACTCACTCCCATCCAGAGCTTATGCAGTGTCTCCAGGCAAGAAGAGAGGGGGGCCATCCCCCAACGACATGTCCCTGGGAGCGTGCTGGGCTCCTTCTCTCCTCCTCCACACTCTGACTCACGCAGACTTGCTAGAGCCCCAAATTGGTGTTGGCTTTGCTGCATGGGAGGCAAAGGCAAGTGAGAATAGAGAACCATCTCACCAGCATCCCTGACGTCCTAAGAACTGGGACTCAGCCTGGCTGCCAGAGGCTGACCATACTCCTTCCCTCCCCTCCCCTTCTGTGCCATCACCTTCTTTTCCTTTCCCTTTAAATCAAGCCAACAGCATTTTAGGCACCTGGTATGTGCCAGGCACTGTATAAAGTGTGGGGAATCAGGCAAAGAAGGGCAAAAAAATATCCCTGACCGCCAGGTCTAATAGGAAAGACAGCATGCAGAGAGCTAAGTACAAACAAGCCTGAAAGGGGATAAATGTGGTGGTGGGGAGGGGGAGAGCACAAGCATTAATGGAACCAGGAAAGGCTCTTTGGAGAAGGAAGTCAGAGCTTTAGTGAAGACCTGAAGGAGGCCAGGGAAGGCAGGAGGCAGAGGTGAGCGTTCCAGGCATGAGGGGATGGCCAGCCAGAGCAAACACCCCCATAGAGGGATGGGGCATCTTGTTGGAGACCAGGGTTTGAGCCAAGAGGCCAGTGTAGCTGGGTGTCGGGGAGTACCATGTAAGAAGATGGGAAAGATAGAACTGGCCCAAAGACTTTCAATGCCAACATGGGGTTTTATATCTGATCCTGGAGGTAAGAGGGAGCCAATGGACTTCCATGATTGCATCAGTCAGATCAATCAGTCAACAAGCATTTATTAAGTTCCCACTGTGTGCCAGGCACTACCCTGAGTGCCAGGGAAACCAAAACCCCAATGAAATGGGTCCTGCCCTCAGGGAGCTTAAGGCTTAAGCAGGGAAGCGAGGCCGATAAAGGGTAGTCTTTTTTTCTAGGAGTTCGGCTAAGGAAGGGGAGAGAGACAAGTTCAGCAATAGGAAGGCTTGTTTGCTGATTTGGAAGGATGAAGATGGCAGCTGGGCCAAAGTCAGCAGGGAAGGAGGTGGCAGAGAGGGAGAGACTAAGGGTTGGAGTGGTTTGAGGAACATGGGAGGGGAGGGGGTCAAGGCCATCCCCGTCAGAGACTGGGAAAGGGGGGTGGTCATGTCAAGGGGTGATGTCAGGGGACTGTGATGTCAGGGAGAAGTGATGTTGGAGTGGTGATGTCATGGGGTGATGGGGGTGGAGAGTGTTGGGGGAGATGAAGAGAAAGGGAACTTATGTAGATGGTGTCAGTTTCCACAGTAGAGTAAGAGAGGAGGTCCTCACCTGGGTGAGAGGAAGGAAAAGCAGGTGTGAGAGTGAAGGGAGAGTTTAGAATAACTGCTGTGGGGAGCAGCATGGGGCATCCATTTTTGTCGTTCATTTGGGCTTTTCATGGCAGAGATACTGGAATGGTTTGCCATTTCTCCAGCTCATTTTACAGGTGAGGAAAATGAGGCAAACAGGGTGAAGTAGCTTGCCCAGGGTCACACAGCCAGTAAATGTCTGAGGCCAGACTTGAACTCAGGTCTTCCTGACTCGAGTCCCAGTGCTTGTCCCCTGCACCCCCCAGCTGCCAATTAGTGGAATCAATTAGGGAGGAATAAAAGGGCTGCCTTGCTGCTGTGAGAGCCCAGTTGACGTTAATGACAGGAATGTATAACTTGGCCTGTCTGCATAGCTATGTGACGGATCCATTCAGCAGCTGGTGAGTGGGAGAGGAGAGGGGATGATGGGATAATCCAGGACAGGCTTGGTAAGATGAGAGCAGCAATGGGCAAAGGGGGTAGGCGGATGGGCCAATGGACTGGGCAGATCAGAGGAAGGGCTTGAGAGAGTTGGGAGGTTCGGATCCCTCATCACAGAGCTCTGGGAGGCCAAGGAGTCACAGGGAGGAGAGGACTGAGATCAGGAGCTCAGGGAGCGGCACTGGGGGCTCTGTGGAAACCGGAACGAAGGAGAGAGTGGGGGGAAGCTGGAGGGGCCAAGAGGAGAAGGGGAGAAGAGGGAGCTCTCGGTGAGTGAGAAGTTAAAGGTGAGATAGTCAGCTGAGTAGGGGAAGGTGTTGGAAGCGAGAAGAGCCAGGTTGGAACAGTGGTCTGGGGATCACCTTGCACTGGTGAGGGCCCGCTGAGATTGGGCAGCAGAACCTTTGGAGTGGACGCAGTCAGCCCCACTCCGGTGTGTGATTTTCTGCAGTCTCTTGCTTTCTGCTCCCTCTCCCTGTCCTTGCTGCCACCTTCCCGGTGACTCTGCCAATGCCTTCATCATCCGGGTAAATCCTCCCCTCCTCAGCTCTCAGCCATTTCCTCCAAAGCCCAATTCAGCTGCTGCTTCCTCCAGGAAGCCCTCTTTGAACTTCCCCTCCCTTGAGAGGGCCCGCTTCCTTTTCTATTCTCACTTTGTCTGCACTTTTTATTTTGGTGTCTGTGTGGGTGTCTCCCCCAGAAAGGCAGACACCTTGAGAGTGGGGGCTGTTTCCTTCTTATGTTCCCAGGCCCAGCACCAAGCCTTGTACAAAGCAGATGCTCCATGAGTGTTGGTTGACCTGAGCTGGAATGGATCCCAAAGTATTCCAGAGAGGTACGGGCCTTGGGAGGCAGGGAGGGAGGGAGCTCCCCAGCCCTGGAGGGCTGCAAGCAAACACTGTCACATGGCAGAGGGGATGTTGGTCCAGACAAAAGGGATGCCCTGGCAGCTCAGAGCCTCAATGAGTGGGTTCTTCTGCCTTCCTTCACATCCCCTATATTCCAGCAGTGGCCAACTCCTATTGATTGGAGGTCCACAGTAATTGTGATTATTCCATGCTGGAGGACAGAGGCCCAAGCCAAATGATGCCTGACAAGCTGGACTGTTGGGTCTGATGTAATTAGATGAAATTGAGTGGGCCTGACTCCCAGCAGTCTTGTCCTTCCACCCAATTCATTATAGGGGCTCCCTGTCACCTCTAGGAGCACGTACAAAATCCTCTGTTTCAATCCAATATTTATTACATGCCTCCTATGTGCCAGGTGCTATGCTAAGTGCTGGGGATACAAAAAGAGGTAAAAGACAGTCCCTGCCCACAAAGAACCCACAGCCTAATGGAAGAGACAAGTGGACAAATGAATACAAAGCAAGCTTTACCCCGGATAAATAGGGAATAATTAACAGAGGGAAGGCTCTGGAATTAGGAGAGCCAGGGAAGGCTTCCTGTAGAAAGGGAGAGTTAGTTGGGACTTCAAAGAAGCCAAGGAGGTCAGTGGTCAGAGCAGAGGAGAGAAAGTATTCCAAGCATGGAAGACAAGCAAACAGAAGGCACAGAGCTGAGAGACGGATGGTCTTTTTGTGGGACAGCCAGGAGACAAGGGATCACTGAAGCAAAGAGTATGTGGAGGAGTAAGGTACAAGACTGGAAAGGAAGGAGGGGGCAGGTGATGAAGGGCTTCAAATGCCGTGTTTGCTCCTGGAGGCCATAGGGTGCCACTGGAGTTTATTGAGTTGGGGGGGGGGGTGCGTGTGTGACATGGTAGAAACTGTGCTTGGGGAAAATCACTCTTGGCCCCTGAGGGGAGGGGAAGGAAGGTGAGGGGAGAGGAGGGGAGAACACCAATGACCTGGGTGGGGGGAACTGAGAGCTGACTGAAGCCCCTAAAGGGAGGAACCCAAGGACAGAAGCAATGGGGGCTGGAGTGGGGGTGGCGCTGTGAGGAGGCAGATTTAGCCTTCAAGTGCTAACAAAGAGTTGTCACAAATAGGAATGGGCTGCCCAGGCAGGTGGTGAACTCCCCACAAATGGAGTGCTCCAAGCGGAGGCTGGAGGGGGCTGGGAGCCCTCATTGCCTCTCCCTGAATCTCCAGTCTCCTCCTAGGTCCTTCAAACTCTCACTCATCTTTCCTTTACACAGCCCCAGAAAAACCTTCCCAAGGCTCATCTCTGACTGTGTCACACCCCTGCTCAAGGACCTTCAGAGGCTCCCCATTGTTTTGGTACTATTCTTTGGCCTGACCTAGAAGAGCCTCAACAACCTGGCTCCAGCCAGACTCTCCGGCCTCATCAAATTCTCCTCCCCTGGCAGTAGAACTCCCAGGCATTTCCTCCCTTGCCTACTCCACGAAGTAGCTACAGGAGCCTTCCTGTTTCCATTGCCAGCCTGTCTGGTCCTTGTCTGTGGATTCCTAGGACAGATTGTGCTCCAGGCCAATGCTGGGGCCAGCACAGACACCAAGAGTTGGGCACAAGTAGCTGCCACCTGTTGGGTACAGCCAGGACTAGACGTTCTTCATGCCTGCCCATCCTGCCCAGTGTCTGCCCAGCTCTTGCCCAGCTGGTGACTGCAGTACAGGATGCTGAAACCTCCTTAGCTGACCACCTAATTCCCTCTGGTCCACAGACCCTCCTCAGCCTGCCTGGCTGGTCCTGGGTTTCTCCAGTGGGCCTGCGACATCATCAAAGTGGGCATGGCTTCCCATGATGCAGACCACAGCCCATCCTGCTTTACCAGAAGACAGCCACAGGGGCCCCTCCCTCACAGCCACCTCACTTTCTACCAATGTAGCAAGGCCGCCAAGGGAGCATTTCCAGCCAGGGAGGCCCTTAGGAACCATCTAGTCCAATGGATAAGACTAAGGCCAAAGGATGGGAAATGAAGTGCTCATGACCCCACCTAGGTCGCATCCACACAGGCACCAGGACCCTAGGAAAGCAAGTGTCTCACCTCAGAATTAAAGCCCTGGTCTGACTATGTCACCCCCCCCTCTCCTGCCCCACTGCATAACCTCCAATGGCTCCCTATCACCTCCAAGATCAGCATTCAAAGCCTTTTGTACCCTGCCCCTCCTTTCTTTCCTCCCCACCACATCCCCTTTGAGCCCAGGACACAAGCTCCTATCTCTTCTGTGAACAAGAGCCTCCATGTCTCAGCTCCAAGCATTCTCTCTGCCCATGCCCCAGATCCGGAACACTCTCCTCCTCTGCTCTGACGTTGCCTTCTCCGGCTTCCTTCAAGAAGCCTTGCCGGATCCCCCTTAATGCTAGTTCCATTATCCCTCTGGTGATTATCTCCAGTGTGTCCTATGTATGCCTCTCCCATTAGATTGTGAGCTCCTTGAGAGCAGGGATTGTCTTTGTATCCCAAGTGCCTAGTGCAGCGCCCAGCACATAGTAGGCACTTAGTAAATATTCACTGACTCACCCCATGCTCCCCTTACTCCTTCTTTGTGCCTGGAGGAGGAAGGAGGTCCCAAAGAAGAAAGGGCACTGTGGGGGAAGAGGGAGGGAGTTAGGGTTCAAAGCTTGATCCCCTGAAACCAGGCTGGTAGCTGGTGCCAGGCAGAGCTCCTAGCTTCCTGGCTTCACTTCATGCGTCTGCCCTCTGTGCTCCAGCCAAACCGGGCTGCTGGCTGTTCCCCAGCTTGCACCCCATCTGCCAGCTCTGTGCACTTGTCCAAGCTCTGCCCCATTCCAGGAATACACACCCTCTTCTCTGCCTTTGAACAAGCAATCACTAAGAGCCTACTATGTGCCAAGTGTGGTGTTACACCCTGGAGAGAAGAATGGTAAAAATAGAGGCTGCCCTCAAGGAGCTTGTGGTTTAATGGGGGAGACAACACAGAAAACATAGTCACGAGTAAGTTGAAGCAACCAGGTGCTACCTTGTATAGCGCACTGGGGCCTCAACTCTTCCCAGCCGCGTGGTCCTGGGCAAGTCACAACCCCTTTCTGCCCCCATTTCCCATCTATAAAAAAGGGGGATGATCTCAGCCCCTACCTCCCATGTCTGTTGTCAGGATAGAAGGAGACCTAAAAGTGCTAGCTATCCTGATTAATTACTAATATCATCATGACTGCGATAGAGACAGAGTCGGTGGAAGGTCGTGTCAGAAGAAGGCTCCAGCAGCTGGGAGCACCGGGGAAAGCTTCCTATGGAAGGTGGGCTTTGATTAGAGCCTTTGAGGAAGTCATTGTGGGGAGAGAGGAGAGGAGAGGGTTAAGTAGCCCTCATATGCTGCCTCTAGCAGATGCCTGGTGCACCTTTGGGGAGCTGACTTGGGACCTTTCTGTGTGAAAGGAGGGTTGGCCTTCCACAAATCCCAGATGTTTCCTGATGGCTCAAAGAGTCCTAAGACACATGTGGAGCAGCTTCCCCCACTTCCCTGCTCTCCCTTTGAGTCCAGAAGGTGCTCATCCATTCTCCTGTCCCACAGCAGCCCCTTCCCAAGTACATGGTTCCCACCTCCTCCCAGAAGCTGCTGGAGGCTGACAGATGGCTTAGGACCCAATCAAGCAAAACCTAAGAGTTGATTAACTGAGCCCACAGTTGGCAGGTCCTTGCATGCCCAGGATTCTCTCCCGATGCCCCCAGGGAGGCCCACTCAGAACAGAAGCCACAGTGCAGTTTTGTTACCTCTCTGTTGCCAGGTTTCTCAGCCCCCAAGAGCTACATATTCTGTAGTTTCCCAAAGCCAAGACAGGTCCTGACAAGGAATCTGCCCTGGGCTGGAAGAAATGCCCAAGAACTCTTTCCAGCCTCCCCCTCATCTCCCCTCCCCTACCCACCCCTCAAGAGAGGCTCTGGCACAGTCAGCCTGGAGAGGGAGGACCAACAGCCCAGTTCCCGGAGGCAGCCAGTTCCAAAGCCAGCACCGAGGGCAGCTCCCCAGCCAAGCCTGCTGATGTTCCTCCTGACTCAGTAAGTTTCTCAGGGCCCAGGCCCAGGTCAAGGTAGCAGGAGACAGCCTGAGGGCAGGGTCAGAGAAAAGCGAAGATGGAGGCTGCTCACTCCTGGGACCCTCAGCCCCAGGAGGCCAAGACCTTTATCCTCTGTGCTCCCAGGACTCTTCGATGGCTGTGGGGACAGAGAAGTTAGCATCAGCGTGGGGAGCAGATAGCCAAGGACTGCATATGACAAGCAGCCACATCTTCACTAAGGCACTCTGGGGGGACAGGGGGTGTGGGGGATGAACATCAGAAGATAGCAACAAGCTCAGGCACCCTCCCCCTACCTGGGACCAAAGGCATGTGAGGGTCAACAGGTCAGCCTGTGGCCAGAGCCCAGAGAAGGCCCACGGAGCAGCACGAGAGCATGGGGGCAGAAAAGCCTCCTTCAAATGCTGGCTCTGAGGTGACCTTGAGTGAGCCCCTTCTGTTTTCTGACCTTCCTCAGTTTCTTCCTTTGTAAAATGAGAGGGTGGACAGGATGACCTCTAAGGTACCTTCTTGCACCAGACCTTTGTGCTTATGAACTTATGAGGCCAAGATAGTTTATAATCCAAAAAGGAAGATAAGCAGATGAGTGACCTGGGGCTGGAGGCAGGCCACGTTCCATGTGGAGGGCAGTCATCAGGAAGCAGGCACCCCCCAGCACATCAACAAAGATGCAGATGAAGAAGCTGTATTGCAGACTTCGGAAAAGCCACAAGGAGGAGTCACCATGGGCTGCCTGGAGGACACTGGACACCTGCTCAGAGAAAAGGAGAGGCTGAGGGAAGCTGGCTGGGAACTGCTTGGCCCCCTGGCAGGGTCTGTGGGTCAGGCTCTCCCAAGATCAAACCCAGGCAATAGCAAGGGCTGTTCACCTTGACCATGGCCTTCCCCTTCCCTTTTCCTGCACCAGCCATTCCCTGCTCCTTCCCCCAGGTCCACCTGCTGCTCTAGCTGTCCTTCAGGTGTCCTGCCCCACAAGCCTTCCCCGGTGATTCTAGTTCCATCAGATCCAATTCAACAAACCTTTATTAATCCCTTGCTAAGGAATGGGCTGGGCACTGTGCTCAGTATTGGGGAGGCAAAGACCAGGGGAAAAAAGCAGGTATAGATCATGCCCTCAGGAAGCCTCTCAGCCTCTGAGAAGATCCAGCATGCCCACAGCTTTATGTGCACGTGCCAACTGGAGGGCAAGAGAACTGACAGACCAAGAGAGAGATCAGGGAAGGCTTCCTGTAGGAGGCACAGCAACCTCCCCTTTCTGGTCTTCTATAGCACTTGGGCCTGAGATGTGCCCACACACTGTCATGTCCTGCCGGATGTTTCAGGAGTGGGTGCCATCTCCCCAGGTGGCATGTGGCCACCTCATCTTCTCCCTGCCCCAAGGCTTCATGTGGGGGTCATCTATGTCACCTCACTTCATGCAGTCAACTTGTTCTTGAAAAGGCAGGTAAAAAGTGACCTCTGGGCAATTGTTTGGGATACTCAGTACCCTGGGGAAATTTGCTGCTTAAAGGAATCCCATAGGAATTCCTTTTCTTCAAGCAAAGAGCCATCGTGTAAAATTTGCCTGGTTTACCTTTTGTGGAAAATGAGATTTGCCCACAGATCAGCTCACCATAAAGTTTCAGATTTGGAAGTTTGAGGGGCTCTGCTAACTTCCCTTTCAAGTGCTCCCCAAGGTCCCTGTCCACTATCAGTATCATTCTGTTAGTTTGCCTTAGATGAAGTTGGCCGTTAGTTTTGGACTGAATTTGAGGTGACCTCATGCAAGGAAGACCCATGCCAGAAGATCAGAGGCAGCTGCTTCTGGCTTCAGATGCTACTTGAGGGCACATCTCAAAGGCTTCAGACCTGCTGAATTCTCTTCAAAGCAGCCCCTTCCACCTTCTGTGGGGAAAGGGGCAGGAGAAGAGAAAAGTGTTTGGTTGAATAAAAAGAAGGAAATTGTGAAGGTGGCTTGAAGGGGTTTGCACTTGTGAAGAAGGCCAGAGACTGAATGAATTTGTGGAGACAATGAGGAAAATTTAAAAGAGAACCATCTCCCATCCAAAGGCAATTTCTAGTAACTCCCAAGGAAGATTGGAGGAGGGGGAGCAGGGATAAGGAGAAACAAGAAGGAACCAGGAGCAGAAACAAAGATTAAGAAGGATTCTTAAGAACTGCTTTGAAGAGGGGGACAGAAGGAGAATGCAATTGGGAACGACAGGCAGGAGAGAAAAGATAAGCAAATAGCCAGTGAATGAATTGGCCACAAAATTGGTAATTAGACCAGACTGGCAAATAATAAATATGAGGTTGGCCTGAAGGAAGAGAAGTTTGGTATGGCTGTAACATTCATAAGAAGCTCTAAAGTTTAGCATCCTCAAGCATTTCAAAAATAAGGCTGAGAGGCTCCATCAGCGGGAAAGCAGGATGATTTTTGCAGCATCTTCCAGAAAGGGCAATATTTGGATTTTGGTCACAGCCAAGTGGCTGCTCTCTAGGTTTCAAGTGTTCAAGTATCTACACATATACATACTGGAGTTTCTCTCCCTCTCCCTCTCCCTCTCCCTCCCTCCGTTTCTCTCTGTCTCTCTGTCTCTCTCTCTCTCTCTCTCTCTCTCTCTCTCTCTCGTCTCTCTCTCTCTGTCTCTCTCTCTGTCTCTCTCTCTGTCTCTCTCTCTCTCTCTCTCTCTCTCTCTCTCTCTCTCCAAAAAGTAGCCAGCAATGACTCCTGGACTAGCCTAATTATAAGTTCCTCCTTCAGAAGGTAGAGGCACCACCTAGAGATCTGATTCTCACATCTGGGAAGGCAGAGATTGTTAGGACTGGAAGGATGGGAATCCTGGGGGGTGGGAGGAGGAAGTGACCGACCCTCCTCCCTAGAACCTAGGTGAGAGGTGAGGAAAGCCACACACAGTCCAATCTGCCCTCTAGGTATGGAGAAAACAAATTTCAGAGGTGAAGATGGTTAGACATCATGGACTAAAATTCTGTAAGAGAAGCCAATCTAGGGGTGATGACAACTCATGAGAATGACTGTTAGGACAGAAAGGGAAGTGATTCCAATGAGAAAGAAAAAACTGGGGTTTGTATAAAGAGACCTCAATGGCTTCCTCTCTCTGGGTTTGTGACTCTGTTCTGGTCTGATTCTCTCCCTGCCTGGCCACTGCTTCTTGGCTTCCTCTCATGGCTCTTTATCCAGGTCACACCCATTAGCCACAGGTGTCTGCCAGACCTTTACCTTGGGCCCCCCTTCTCTTTTTCCTCTCTATGATTTCTTTGAGTGATCTCTTCAACTCCCTTGGGTTCAATTAGTATCTTTAAGCAGAGGATGCTTGATCTGTAAAGATAGCCTGAGTTTCTCACCTGAGCTTCAGTCTCTTATCACCAAATGCCTTTTGGACGTGTCTAAAATGTCCCGGCAGTATCTCATACTCAGCATATCCAAAATGGAACTCATCAGCTTTCCCCCAAACCTTGCCCACTCACCAATTTTCCTCCTACTATTGAAGGCACTTGCTTTTTTTTGTTTCTTTCTTTGTAGAGGGGAAGGCAAGGCAATTGGGGTTAAGTGACTTGCCCAAGGTCACACAGCTAGTAAGTGTGTCACGTATCTAAGGCCAGATTTGAACTCAGGTCCTCCTGACTCCAGGGCCAGTGCTCTACTCACTGCACCAGCTAGCTGCCCCGCTGCTGCACTTTTGGTCACTCACAACCTCATTGTCATGCCTGATTCCTTCCTACGTGTCTCACTGGGGAGGTGATGTTACCACATCTGGTCCTTTCTGCCTCCCTGTTGCTTCTCAGACATCTCTTCTCTGTATTCCCCCAGCCACCAGCCCAGTCCAGACCTTTCTCAGTCCTGCTGGACTCTCACAGTAACCTCCTGGTTGGCAGCTCTAATTCATCTCTCTCCCTCCAATCCACCCTCCATGTGGCTGCCAAAATTGGGGCTGGGCACAACTTTTTACCTCCAACTCTGCCCTGAATTCATCGTTTCCCATTTCCACAGATCAGAGTGGAGTGATTCCCATGTCCTCAGTCTCTGGCTAGCAAGTCTCACAACTGATGTTTGAAAAGCCATAGCCTAGGAGAGGGACCAGGCTTGTTCTCCTTGGCCCCCGAAGGCAGAGCTGGGAGCCACAAAAGGAGGGATGGGGGAGCTTCAAAGAGGCCAGTTGAGGCCAGAGAGCAGGAAGATCTTCCTCACACTGAAAGCTGTCCCAGAGTGGAGCTGGTTGCCTGATTGGGGTGGGGGGTGGTAAGAGATAGATGACCACTTACTGGTGGTGTTCCAGAGGAGATTATGGGGTGCAATGTGGTCTGAATGGGATGTCCCTGAGGGACTTTCCAACTCAGACACTCTCCAACATAGGTGGTCCAGCCCCAGGGAGGGAAAGCACCCTTTTCTTCCTTCGAGAAAGCAATCCCTGCCCCTTCTCAAGTCCTTACTTGTCCAATGAGGTAGGGGCTGCCAGCATCTCCCAAGATGTGGCCCACAGTGATCTGCAATGCTTCTGCAGTTCCTCGTCGGCTAGGCATAACCACAGACTATAAGACAGAGGAGAGAAAAGTCAGACTCATTATGGGCATCATAAAAGCCATCCCCAGCTCCTCTCCCTCCCCCTCCACCAGGAGGTCAGTGCCCACATGTCCTGGCATGGCCACATATGAGCCAGACAGGGCTGCCTTTACCAGTAGGCAGAGAAGATGGTGAGAGGGATGTGTCCTCTCTGGACAAGCAGGATTTTGATGGATGTAGAACAAGAAAAGCCTAGCCCTGAATAACTGTTCATGTGTCAGGGTAGGGATGAACATGGCAGTCCATGAACAGAGGACACCCAGGACCCAGTGACTGAATCCAAGGGAGGGACTGGACTGGTTGAGGCCATGTGTAGGGTGGGACCAGATTGATGGGACATCTTGAAGTCTAGGGAAGGAAGTTGGTATTGACCTGATGGCAAACAGGGGTCACAGTAGACTCTTGGAAGGCAGAGTAGTTGGGATGAAGAAGAAGCGGAGGATGATCTGGGGGTCAGGGAAGGAACCCTGAAGAGCAGCAGCCAGGGAGCCTCTATGCCTGCCCAGGAGGAGAGGCAGAGGGCTGGCCCACATGACAACCTGGACAAGTCAGCATGACTGACTCACCTCCTCCCACCCTTACAAGGAGTTTGGGCTCATTCTGGTCAGAAGAAAAATGGACCCAAAGTCTCTGCCCCCATTCCTCCCCCCATGCTCAGTCACCTGATTAGTGGTGGGATTGAGAGAAATAAAAACTCAGGAGGGTTTTGCCCCAGTTCAGAAACAAACAAGCTGAGATGTGGGACTTTGTTGCTCAGTCCTGCTCCTCCCCAACCTCTCTGTGGCCTTTGAGACTCTTGGTCACTCTCTCCTCCTTGACACTCTCTTTTCTTTAGGCCTTCTGGACACTCCTGACACCTCCTGGTTCTTCTCCTACCTCTCTGATCACTCCTTCTCTGCTTCCCTTTACTGGACCCTCGTCTGAATCATGCCTGCTAACTGTGGCTCTCCTCCAAGGCTCAATCAGTAAATAAACATTTATTAAGCACCTACTATATGCCAGGCACTGTGCTAAGTGCTGGGGATACAAAAAGGCAAAAGCCAGTCCCTGCCTTCAAAGAGCTTAAAATCTGGTCAAGGAGACAACATGCAAACAACTATGTACAAAACAAGTCACATCAAGATAAGGAAAAATGGACTGAGGGAAGGCACTGGAATTAAGGGGGGCTGGGAAAGGCGGGATTTTAGTTGGGACTCCAAGTGGGCCTCTTCTCTCTGTGTACTCTTTCACTTGGTGACGTCATCAGCTCCTCCAGATTCAGTGCTCATTTCTGCTGTTCACTTGTTTCAGTCATGTCTGACTCTTCGTGACCATTTGGGGTTTTCTTGGCAAAGACACTGGAGTGGTTTGCCAATTCCTTCTCCAGCTCATTTTACAGATGAGGAAACTGAGGCAAACAGTGCCTTTCCCAGGGTCACACAGCTACTAAATGTCTGAGGACAGATGGGAACTCAAGGAGATTAGTCTTCAGGTCCAGTGCTCTATCCACTGCACCACCTAGATGCCTCATCTCCATCCTGATGATTCCCAAATCTACTTAGCCAGCCCTGGCCTCGCTGCTAATTTCCGGTCTTGAATCTCCAACTGCCTATTGAACGTCTCAAGCTGGATGTCCAGTAGACGTCTTAAACTCAGCATGTCCAGAATAGAACTCATCATCTTTCTCACCCCGAGCCCTCCCCTCTTCCAAATTCCCCTGTTACTTTCAAGGGCACCATCATCCCCCCGTCCCCCAGGCTCACAGCCTAGGTCCCATACTCAACTCCTCATTGTCTCTCACCCCCAGATCCAATCTGTTGCCAAGGCCTGTCTAGTTTACCTAGGAAACATCTCTCCCCTCTGCCCCCTTCTCTTCTCTGACCCTGCCCTCACCCTGGGGCAGACCCTCCTCACCTCCCACCTGGACTGTTGCAGCAGCTGCCGGGGTGGGGATCTGCCTGCCTCAGGTCTCTCCCCCCTCCTCCTCTCAGCCACTCCTCCTAAAGCTGACCACATGTCCCTCTACTCAATATACTCCAGGGGCTCCCTCTCACCTCCAGAATAGATACAAGATCCTCTGTTTGGCATTCACAGACACCTGGCCCCCTCCTCCCTCTCCAGTCTTCTTACACCTGACAGCCCCACATATTCTGCTTGTCTGACTGTTCCCTTGCTGGATCATCATTCATGTCCTGCCTCCTCCTACCTGTGGGTCCCACCCAGGCCAGGCTTTGTCCTGAGCCACCTTCTTTTTCTCTGGGTGATCTCATCAGTTACCATGGATTCATCTATCTTCCTGAGGTCTTTACTTCCCAGATCGCTATGTCCTGCCTTCTCCTCTATCCCAAACTCCAGTTCCCTAATCTCTAACTGCCTGTCAGATGTCTCAGAACCATCTCAAACATCAACTTATTTCTCCACCTAGCCCCTTTCCCAATCTTATGTTTCTGTCAAGGGCTTCGCCCTTGTCCTAGTCATGAAGGTTCATAGCCTTGGAGACAATTACAGCTGCTTGTTCTCACACACTGATCCCCACAACCATTCAGCTGCTATGTCTCCTCAATTCTACCTTCACATCCTCCCTCATGTGCTAAACCCACCCAGAAGAATTGTAAGCTCCTTTAGGGGTCAAGAAGAATGTGCAATGCCGGAAGAAGGATCTCATGCAGGCACACTAATGGCCTCTAAAAACCTTGGCTTCCAGATAATCAAAGCCTTCCCCTTGGCCCCTCAGACCTTTTTTGCTCTACTGGACTCTGTTCTCTTAATGCCCCAGAATGCCTGTCTCCCAGATGTGTCTACCCATCCTCTGCTCCAGAGAATCCCACAGACCCCTTTGGCAAAGTAGGCTTCCTTAGAACTATTATCCCCCATTCAATGGATGGAAAGACTTACTCTATCCCTATTAGGAAGGCTAAGATTTGAACCTCAAATGGCCAATTTCCTGAGCAAGACCCATGGAACCCACCCCCATCTCCACTACCAGGTGGTTCCCACAAACCCATCCATTATGTCCTCCATTTAGCAACCAAACCTAGGTGTGGACGCTGGAATGCAGAAAGAGAAGGGGGAAGAGTTGGCCCAGGAAGGCAGTGGCACACCTTAAAGGTGGGGCCAGGGTGAAGGAGGAAGAGGGACAGAAACATCTGCTGGTGACACAGACACACAAGTTTGGAGAAGATCCTGCTCTGTCTGAAGGGGGAGTGGAAGGCTAGTCCCATTTCCTGGGATGGAAAGCCCAACTGAGAATGAACCAAGTACACAATGAGCCATTTTCCTAGCCCACAGGGAGGAGTGACCCAGAGCTGAACCCAGTCCAGCAAGCAGCAAGTGAGCATGAGCTGTCCCTCCGGCAGTGGGTATGGGCTGTGCTGAGCCTTACACACTCCTTCAGCTGGTCCCTCTTAGGATCACAGCACACATTGATGAGATGATTAAATGGCATTGAGGCATCATCAGTCCGCACCCAAAGTTGGGGTCAGTCTGTGGCTGGTAACAGAAGTAGCTAGTGCTCACAGGGCTCTAACCCAGAACCTTGCCCTTCCTTAGCCACAGGATCCAGACCACTGGTCTAAGCAGCCCCAGACTCATCCCACTCCAAAGAAGAGGGGTTTGCCTGAAGCTGCTGTGTTAATTCCTTCATACTTCTGCCTGTGGCCAGAGTCTCCCTCCAGAAGGAAGGTCCCAGCTGGCTCATCTCCTCCCATGTCAAAGGGCCCTGCTCAGGCTCCAGCAGGTCCTAGGATGCTATTTGATGGAAAGCATCTTCTCAGAGCCTGCACGCCCAAAGCTTGTGTTCATGTGTGTGGGAAGTCCATCTTCTCTGAAACCTCAGGGTGGGCCCTCTCCCCATGCACTGGAGTCTGTAACTGTGGCACACACATTTCCTGGGGCTCAGCACCACAGGAAGGGGTTAAGAAGCATCTCCATCTCAGACATCACCAGCAGACTCCACATGCCCCTGTCGCCAGCAGATGGAATGCGTGCTAATTACACATCCATAAAATAACAGGTTGAAGAAACAAGGTGTGCATTGACGTCTGGAGAATGGAAACATGCTATGGATAATTATGTGGGTTTGAGAAACAGAATCTTGTTGTTGGGTGGAAGGAAGCCTTTTGGATGGAGATAATGGAAGCGCTGAGCTGCAGGAAGGTGTACTCCAGGCAGGGCCATGCCCATTGGGTACAGTGTGTTCTGTACTCATATTTCATGCCACTCTAGACATCATGAGCCTCCAAAAGGGCTCATTTTAGGAACATTAAGAAGCTCTGCTTCCAGAGTCACTCACACTGTTTCCTAAGACAAAGCTCTGCTACTTCTCAGAGGGGCCCTTTTTCTCCCTTCTCCCATGGTGCCAAGAAGGAAGGGGGCAGGAAGCACATCCACGTATGTGATAATTAAGGAGAACCACAAGAGCTTAGTGCTGAATGATAGGGCTGGAGAGGCCATCCCATCAGTCTAACCTCCTGTCTGATGCAAGAATCAGAGGACCACAGATCTCAAAGATAAAGGGACTTCAGAGGCTGTCTGATCTAACACCTTCATTTTACAGGTGAGAAAACAGGCCCAGAGGAAGTGGAGTGACCTAGGAAATACTGGAGGTAGACCTGGAGCCCAGGTCTATGAATTCTGTGATGTGAAAGGTCCAGTCAGCCTCTTTCTTCAAGTGGACCCAAGAGCCCAAACCTCCTGCCAGTAGCTGGAGGCTCATGTTTGGGTCTAGGGAGAGACCAGCAGGAGGCCCAGGCTTCAAAGCCCACGTTCGGTACTTCCTACCTGTCTGGCTCTTGAGAAGGTCACTCCACTTGCCTGGGCCTCTGTTTCCTCAGGGTATCTCCTAGGCTTTCTCCCCTGGCTGATTGCCAAGGGCAGAGTGCACTGGCCACAGCTGGACTGGGCTTTTGGCACCAGGTGGGTACAGGCCACAGATTGTGTTCAGTCACTGGCCAGGTGTGAGCCAGCACAGAGGGAAGAGTTTGGTGGCCTTGGCTCTGGAGAGGATGGCACCTCGTGAAGAGAGACAGAGTCTTTGGAAGAGAGCGGTCTTCCCTTCTCTTCCACAGAGGTGACATTCCTTGGTCACTTTTGCCCCCTTCTGACAGGGTAATTATTATGAACTCAAAGTTCTGTAGCAAGTTTACAAAAACAGCTCCTCCAACACCATGGTGAGGTAGGTGTACCAAAAATGGTCATTTTACAGCTGAGGAAACTGAGGTGGAGGCCAAGTGATTTTGATGAATTGTAGCATTTGAAAGGACTTCGATGTGACTGGTCCAATTTGTAACTGAATGAGATTCATTTTGGCACCATTCATGATTTCCAGCCCCTGCTTGCAGACTTCCAGTGAGGAGAGCTCACTCCCTCCTGAAGCAGCCCATGCCAATTCTAGACAGCTCTAGTTGTAGGAAGTTGTCCTGATGTCCACTGTAGTCCTTCCTTCTTTAACTTCCCCCATTGCTCCTGATTCTGTCCTCTGGGGACAGCAGAATAAGCCTAATCCCTTCTCTTAATGACAGTCCTTCAAATACTCAAAGACAGCTGTGATGGACCCTCAGTCTTCTCCAGGCTAAATACAGCCCCTTCCTTTGATCCTCATGCAGCATAGACTCAAAGTCATTCCCCCAGAGTCTGTCTGGGACAGTGATTTTCTTTTCTTTTCTCTTCTTTTTGCTTCAGATATTTTGTTTTTTCCAATTACATGTAAATTTTTCAGACATTTGTTTTTTTAAAATTTTGAATTCCTAATTCTTTCCCTCCCTCTCTCCCATCCTCCCTCATTGAGAAGGCAAACGATTTGATATAGGTTATACACATGCAGACATGCAAAACATATTTTCATATTAGTTATGTTGTGAAAGAAAACACAGACAAAAAAGAAATAAAATAAAGAAATCCCAAAAAAGTCTACTTTGATCTGCATCCACCTTCACCTGTTCTTTCTCTGGAGGTGGAGAACATTCTTCCTAGTGAGTCCTTGGGAATTGTCTTGGCTCACTGTATTGCTGAGAAGAGCTAAGACACTCACATTTGGTCTTTGTACAACATTGCTGCTGCTGTATAAAATGTTCTCCTGGTCTTCTCACTTCACTCTGCATCAGTTCATGTCTTCCCAGGTTTTTCTGAGAGCATCCTTCTTATCATTTCTTAAAGCATGATAGTATTCCTACCACAATCATATACCATAATTTGTTCAGCTTTTCGCTAATTGATGGACATCACCTCAATTTCCAATTCTTTGCCACCACAAAAAGAGCTCCTATAAATATTTTTTGTATATATAGATCCTTTTCCTTTCCTTTTAAAAAAATCTCTTTAGAATAGAGACCTATCAATGATATATATTGCTGGGTGAAAGGGTATGTACAGTTTTATAGCCTTCTGGGTGCAGTTCCAACTTGCTCTAGGAGGATGATTTTCAAGGTCTATGGGTCTGTGATGTCCCTGCCTCCTTTCTGCCTGGGACCAATTCATGGAGGCCAACTAGATCATTTTGTATTTGATCTTGCATCCCTCCAAAGCAGATCCCATTCTTTGAGAGGGAAGGACTTCAAAGGAACATGCACTGGCACTTCTGTGGAAGAGCAAAAAGGCAGCAAGGGTGAAAGTCTGTTCTCTCTTCAAGCAAGTGATGCCTTGAGACCTTATATAGCCCAGATATCGCATTCCTTTTCCTCCAGAGCTCTGGCAGCTGCTTCTGCTGCTAGTGATGTTGGGGCAAATGTAGCTAATAATCCAAATCAGAACCTTCCTCTCACTCTTACCCTCCCCAGCACCCCAGGACCAAACACCCAGGTTCCATTTGGCTGGCAATCAGTCAGAAGGTGTTCCTCAGGCCCAGACACCACCTCACTCATTGGATTCAAGCTTATCTGCATCCCAACTTCATTGGATGAGGAGGAATCTGCTCATCCTCCACATGGGTCAGATCTCAGAGCCACAAGGGCCTGCTTTCCTGTCCTACCTGACACAACTTGGTTGTGTGAACCTGCAAGGCACTTCGCTTTCAGCACCATGGACAGCTCTCCAAGCCTACAAACTGGGGAGTCAGTGCCAGCCTGGCATGGTAGAGGGAGTTCACCAATGAAATCACAGGTCTAATTCCCCCTCCCCACCCCTACCTGCAAATCCCTGAGGACAGGATCAGATGTCAAATCTCAGGTTCTTTTCACCTATCCTCAAAGGACCGGTTTTAAATCCTTCTCTCTTCTCTTCAAAGTCCATGTGTCCCATGCCCTAGAAGGGTTAACATGTCATCCTTGCTCTGCCACAAACTCCCTACTGGCCCTGGGGAAGTCACTTGCCACTCCTGTGCCTGCTGCTAACTTTCTGTGGACGTTGGGCAAGCTATTGTCTTCAGGCTTCAGTGTCCTCCTCTATGAAATGAAGGGGCTGCAGGAGAGTGTTTGTAATGGTCCTTCCAGCTCTAACATTCTAGAGCTATAGAACCAGAGTCATAGGATGATCCTGAGATTCTAGTTCTGAGGTCCCATCATCTTATCATTCTATGGTTTTAATATCTTACAGTCCTATGGTCCTATCGTGCTATGGTCCTAGGTTTCCATCATCCAATGGTTTTATATTCTAGGATCCTGTGTTTCTGTGGTCCCATGTTCCTAGTTCCAACTCTGTGATCCTGTATCCTACAAAGCACCAAGTCCACATGAGTTTGCACACTGCTGGAAATGCAGCCCAGATGTGCATATAATGTCAACAAGTAACACAGGACAAATGGAAAGGACAGGATCATTAACTCCGCTTCGGAGGTGTCACCTCCACAGTTCAGATGCTAATAGCTCCAAGTTGTTAATCATGCTAATTTAGTGCTAAAATAATGCCAAGCTGATGATGGTGTTAATTTTGTGCTAAAATATGCAGATGATTTCTGCTGCTTCTTCTGAAATGTACCATCGGCCAAGGCTAAGGCAAAGATGAGCTTGGGAATTTTGACATTAGCCAAGTTTGGAGCTTCATCCAGAAGATTTGTGTCTATGTTTAAATTGCAGCATCCTAGAATCTCCGTGTTAGAAGGAACGCTGGAGGTCACCAAGTCCAAGCCTGACCAGAGGAAGATTTCCTTTTATAACCTGCTCAACAAGTGCTCACAGACTTGGCTCCCTTACTCCTGCACGTGCTGGATGGCCCTGAACAAATCACTTGGCTTGTCTGAGCTTCAATTGTCTCCCTGATGCCCAGAGTACTTCAAAGGTGGTTGTGAGGATCAAATAAGATGACTGTGTAACCTACTTTGCCAACCTTAAAATGCCAGAAATGCCCAGGATGCCTCGATGGCACTAGTGACTCAACCTGCTCCCACCCCCACCTAAGGGAGCCTATTCCCCTTTGGGGAACCACTGGATTATGTAGAAGTTTTTTCCTGACCAGAAGCCTCAGTTGGCCTCTGCCACTTCCCCCATTGCCCCTTCCAGGACCAAATAGTACAAGGCTGATCCTTCTTCCATGTAACAGCCCTTCAAAGAGTCAAAGACAGGTAGCACACTTCCCTGAGTCTTCTCCTCTCTGCATAAAACAACCTTAGTTCCTTCAACATGACATGATCATGACATGACATGTTTTGAGTCCTTCTAGCATCTAGAGCATTCTCCTTTGGACATATTTCAGCTCAGAATGACCTTCCTAAGATGTGCACCTAGGTCTTCTCCAGATGTGGCCTGACCAGGGCAGGACCACAAGATCAGAGCTATAATTGGAGATGTTGGAAGAGACCTACAGAGCAAGTGATAGGATCATGAGCAGTAGGACACAGAAGGAGGCAGCATCCTACAGGGCCTTTAAAGAGAAGGAGAGGTCCTTTGCTCCCTTGACCATGAGTCTGGCGCTTCCGGGCAAAATCAGTTACTGGAAGAATGAGGATCAGACCCAGGTAAGGTTCCAGGACTTGGGAATGGCATGGCTTCAGTGCCTGGCCCTCCAGAGGAGATCCCACACACACACACACACACACACACACACACACACACACACACACACACACACACACACGTCTCTGTGTGCTTCCCTTGCCTCTTGGGAGGGCTGCCTGGGGAGCAGCATGCTGTGGAAAGCAGAAAACTGCCTTGGGACATGTAGACTAGAGCTAATATTGTCTCCACAATGGCTGTCAGCTTTTCACAACATGCAAATGTTGGAGCTGACTAAGTTGAGAAAAACCATTTAGCCATCTAATTAAGATGAAAGTATCTGACAATGCATGTCCATCAAAGTCTCTTAAAATGAATTTACCTTCCAGGGAGCATTGAATTTATCTCTAAGCCAGATGTAAATCGACTTTTCTTAATGGCATAAGAATTGTATTGAGCAACAGGACCAAAAACCAGAGGCCAAGTTTTCTCTAAGCAGTACTCCGAAACAACTACCGACAACCTGAAAACTGTACCCCAAATTCTCTGTACAACCAATGCCCCCAAGATCAATCTCTCTCCTTAGACTTATCGCTCTAACAATCTCTGGGCCTGCCAACCCTGTGACTGGTCAGGCCTGTCCTCCCTTGGGTGTTGCATGTGCTGTAGTGGGCATCTTCCCAGGGGAGGTGGTCATCATAAAGGAATCCATGAAGCTTGGGTAATTCTGGTACTGATACATGACTTCTAAGTCTGACCTGTCACTCTGAGGTGTATCTGAGAACCCTGGACAGTGCACTTGCTCTCCTTTCTCCATACCCTGATTCCAGGATAGAATCTGAGAGAGCCCTGACTTTCTTAGTTGTCTCATTGGGCTCCCAAATAGAGCTTCCACTTCTCCAAGACCACCAGGCCTTCTCCATGTGTCCAGTCATTCTTCCCTGTCCCAAAACATGGAGTAGTTGATTTTTGAATTCATGTAGGACTTTTTGAAAACCTGCATTAAATTTCATTTAATTATAGATTAATTATAGATTCAGACCATTATCTCAGCTTATCAAGATCACGAGATCATGAGTCTGCCATCCAACATGGCAAGTCTGTCTTCCAGTTTCCTGACATTAGGGGACATCACAAGCATGCTTTCTATGACTCCATCCCAGTGATTGTTTGGGATTCTTTTTAAGTAACAGGACACAGCCCAAGACATGGGCTCAGCCACACACCAGGAAGTCTTTTTGGTCCCCTGAGATGTAGTTGTGGGTGCTGGAAGTCCCTGAGGGAACCTTGGGGTATCTGTCAATCATTTGATTTCTATCTTGTCGAAACAAGACAATCTTTTCCCTGGTAAGGAAAGGGAAAGCCCCACAACAGTTAAGTGAGGGGTGCTCTGTTCTCCCCATCCTGTTACCATTGGCCTACCCAACCCAAGCAGCTCTATCCTGGCTTTGGATTTCCTCCATTTGATGATCTGAACTGAATGAACTCTAGAAACTTCTTCAGAGGCCATCCTGACATTACATTACAGGATTGAGCTACCTCCATCCACCCTTCAAAGTCAAGACAAGAAGTCAACAAGCATGCAGCAGATGCCTACTCCTTGCCCAGGCACTGTGCTAAGTGGTGAACCCTAGGTGTTCCTTAAGATTATGTCATGGGCTCCCTTCTGGTCTCTCCCTGCCTTCTCTCCAGGTGGGATCTCATCCATCCCCAAGTCTTCAGTCATGCACTCCCCACCAGAAACCAAAAAGCAACAACTGTCTCTACAGTCCTTACTTACTCCTCCTTACTGCTTACAGTCTATACCTCTGCCCAGCTCCTGATCAATCTGTCCCTACTCTTAGAATGGTGCCACCATCCTTCTGGTCATTCAGATCCATGAACTCTCCCCTCTCAGACCCCAGCAGATCTCAGATCCTGGTCCTTCCTTTCCATTCCCACTGTGGCCACCCCAGTTCAGGCCCTCATCTCTTCTCCCCTGGACTCTTGAAGTAGCTTCCTGGCTGATCTGCCTGGCATGAGCCAACCCAAAAGTATTTATTAAGCACCTACTGTATACAAAACCAAAAGTGAAAGTCTATGCCCTCAAGCAAAAAGGCAACATTCATTTCCCTCCTTCTGTCCTTCCTTCCTTCCTTCCTTCCTTCCTTCCTTCCTTCCTTCCTTCCTTCCTTCCTTCCTTCCTTCCTTCCTTCTGCCTACCCTGTGCTAGTTGACTTAGTGGAACATGCAGTCAGGGTCTTCAGAAGGCAGCTGACTGCTACTACCTTGGGAGTCTAGGGGTAACCCTGAGTACTTTGAGATGTCTACTACTGTTGCTTATGAGCCCCCACCAGTGCACCACCTCCCACACCTCCATTGACTATCAGACAGAGTTAGAGATACCATAGACTATACATTCACCAGGCAGTAATAGTAAGGACAGTTGTCCTAGGAAGCGCCTCCCAGGCTGGGGCCATAGTCTCCCCTTGATACAAAGATACTGGGTAGAGTGAGATCACGTTTCTAGTATGACAGAAGTGAAACAGCCTTGGTCTTTTTGCTGTGTCTGCAAAGGGCCTTTTGGTCCAGCATTGGACCACAGGTTTCAACCCCATGATTCTATTTCTCTCCTATTCAAAATCCTCTTGGTTGCCAGAAGTCACTTTCCCCTGGACTTATAGTCTAGAAGATTTGAGTTCAAATCCCGCCTCAGTCACTTACTGACTGTGTGATCCAGGCCAAGTCACCTCACCCCTCTCAGCCTCAGTTCCCTCATCTGTAAAACAGAGATGATAATAACACTTACCTGCCAGAATCAAATGAGAGAATCTTTGTAAAATGCTTTGTAGACCTAAAAGCACTACACGAATGCTAGCTAGTGTTCTCCTGCTTTCACTCTGTTCACTTTGCCTCCTCGGTGTATTTGGGTACAAATATCAGAGGCCTGAGTTGTGTCTCCACTCTTGCTGAATATCATGGGGGCCTCCAGCTGGTCTTCTTCCTCCTGGATACCCTGTGGTAACAGCCTTGATGGACATACAGGCAGCTCTCTCCCTTTCTGCCTTTCTGTTCTGAAGTCAGTGTTTTAATCAGTAGTAATGAGGAGACCCCTCCTCTGCACCTCGGGGTTCTGTTTCTGGCCTGAGACTTCAGGTTTCCCTGTTCTACTTCCTAGGTCCCTTGGAGCAGGAGGATTGAGTGTGAGGCACCATCAGGTTTGGTGAGGGGACCTCTCACACTCCAGAGAAGTGCAGGGAAAGGACTCACGTTTCCCAATCACTCATAGCCCTTGGCCCCTCCCGCTGCCCCAATCTCATCAGCTGCTTCCTCCAAGGGTCCATGTCCCCCTTCAGGAGTTCCATGGCCCAGTTCAGAGTCTCTGTGGTTCGTCCTCTCCCAGCCTCCTCCGAGTCCCCTTGCTCTGCCCTCCAGCCCTGGCACAAGCCTGGCTCCCCATCAGCCTCTTGGATTTTCTTTTCCTGTTCTCTCAAGGACTCGCTCACCCTGCTAAGGTGGAATCCAGAACAGCTGTCCTCCAACACACTCCCTTCCTCCTCCTGGGCATGCCTGCCAGCCTGCCTAAAAATAGAAGCACACAGGTATGATCTACACCTGGGTCAAACCCCAGGGAGGGGAGGCGGGGTGTGCAGAGGGCAGAGCCCAGCTGCCAGCCCACTCTTGCTGCTGGCTCATTCTGGGACTTCAGACAAGCCATTTCATTCTTCTGGGCCTGTTTCCTCCTGGGCAAAGTAAGAGGCTCAGACCGGAGAATCTGCCTCTGGAGCCCTTGGCAACTCCAGCATTCTGCAGCTGTTCAGCTGAGGTTCCTGGCGTGGATGGCGCTGGCTCCAGTGGAGACCACTTACTCTTCAAGGACAAAAGAACTCAGAGGAAGAAGAGATTGTCCCCATGTGGAAGCAGGCTCCTGGTGGGAATAGCATCAGCCACCTCCCCAGATGAGAAATAGCGGCCCACTCTGCTGTTTCATGACTCGAGTGAGTGGGAGCCAAGAGATGGCAGAACGAAGTCTCCCCCAGGACTGACAAAGGCAGCTAGCACAAATCCATCCCTGGAGAGGGGCTGAGCTGGGTGCTAGGGGGCCACCTCCACTCTCGCTGCTCCTGGGAGTCACCAGCCTTGGTCCTCCTGGAGAGCAGGCACTGAGAACCTCTGCCCTGAGAGAGGTCTTCACCCTGGGGAGCCCACCACCCAGCTGTCCTGTGAATGGGGGGGGCTCCTCACCCTTCAAGAACACGACAGTAACACCTCCCTCTTACTGGTGGAGGCTGGGGAGACTTTGCAAACAATTAGATCTCTGAAGGAAACTGAGACATCCTTAAGAAAGCAGAATGGTGGATGGGGTGGCCCCCACCTCTGAAACACCCCCAGAGACAAAGCACACCCAATGGTCTCCTTTACATTCTGCGCGGAGCCAGGATGGGGGTGGGGGGAGAGGCTTGGAGAAGACTGGCAGATCCTCCCTCATCCTAATGGGGAAACATGGTTCCCATTGAGGGGTGGCCGCTTGGAGTTGGGGTTTGATGAGGGTCTTGTGCTACAGCCAGACAGCTCACTCCTTGGAGTGCAGAGATGGGAGTAATGATCCTTGGCTGGAGTAATCCTGGAAGGTTTCTCGCAGGTGGGACTTTTGAAGGCAGCCTGCAGTCCGACCGTCAGGAACAATGGAAACAAAGGAGCAAAGAATGGCCAGGCTGAGATGAAGGGAGTGTGGGGGCTGCCAAGCAATGGAAGGGCCCACGGAAGCCTCCAGCCCAACCCTCCAGGTTCCTGAACGACATTCCCTCTGCCATGGGGACTGGAGGCCATCTGGATTGAAAGCCACCTAGCCTCCCCTGAAGGCCTGCCCCGAGCCACCTCATCCCCTCCAGTGTCTCCCACTCACTGCTGTACATTCTGTACCCCTCCCCCACCAACCAGAGCAAATATCACCCCTCCCTCCTCCAAGAAACAGCCTATGGTGGCCAGTCCTCAAGCACCGAGCAAAGGAGATTCACAAAAGTCTGGCTATGGCTTGTAAAGGAGCCTGGTCAGGCTGTCCAGAGGACTGAGTTCTAGTCTCACATCCCTTCCTCTCCCTGGTCTGTTCTCTCCTCATAAAGGCCTGGCTGATCCTGTCTGATCTCCACAGCCTTCCATCAGCCTCCCATTCCTTACATCTCAGATTTAGGCAGTCCTCCAAAGAGGGGCGCACTGCCCCCAGGGACTCACGGGGAGGTGGGAGCTGCTCAGATTGCTGCACCAGAGCTGGTTCTGAAACCACTGGACATGGAAAAGCTTCCCTGCCTCCACTCCCAGGCCCATTCCAGGGCCCATCCTGAGAGAAGACACAGAGCAGAATTGCTCAGTCATTCAGCAACCAGGCCAGAGCTGTCCATAGTTCTAGGAAAGAGCCAAGAGTTCAGCAGCAGAAGGGGCCTTTGTCTTTCCCAGACACCTCATCTGTCCCAAATCCCACTGCTTGGGGAACTAGGTCCCATGCCTCTCTGAGTGCATATCTGCCTCTTCCTTTCCCCCAGATGTCTTTCTGGACATCCAGCAGGTGGTGTGTGTGTGTGTGTGTGTGTGCATATGTATCTGTGTGTGTGTGTATGTGCATATGTATCTGTGTGTGTGTGTGTGTATGGGAGGAGGAGAGATGCACAACAGCTTGAGAGAGCAGGTGGAAGACAGAATCAGAGCCACCTCTACCCCCAGCACATGCGCTTCATCCTCCTGCCCTCCCTCTGTTGAGCATTTCCCACTTGTCCTCTAGGGATCTGCTTTGTACCTGGTCCTTGGCATGTGGTCTGTCCCTTGAGGCTGAGCTCCTGGAGGGTATGGACCGACTTTTGCCTTTCTTGGCATCCCCAGTGCTTAGTGGTGTGCCCACAGACAGCAGACACTTATTAGTTATTGACTATGTGTCGTCTTCCTGGTTAGAGTATGAACTCCCTGAGGGCCGATGCTGTCTTTCTTTCTGCTGACCTAGGGATTCTCTGGGCTTAGCTTGATAATTTAGCCTGTTGCTTTGGTTTGACTTGTCGGGGGCTGTTAGAAGGGCTGGGGATAGCCCACACTCTGTCCCCAGTTTCTCGGAGGCAGGTGGGCAAGCTCCCCAAATCTCCATTTCTTAAGCTTCCTTTTCTGTTTCCTTTTTGTTTTAAAGCTGATCAATGTGGCTCACCTTGACATTACGATTAGTGTGTGTTGTTGCACAAACACAGCTGAGAGGGAATGCCTGAGCATGGCTGATCTTTGCTCAAACTGCAGTACACACACACACACACACACACACACACATTCACCAGAGATTTTTCTCTGCCTGGGGGCTCGAATTGAACAAAAGAGAATTATTGATTTATTTTTGTAACTTCCCAGAACAAGAAGAAAGAAACCAGACTCAGCCTTTCTAGTCAAAGAGTGGGCAGGTTTCTTTAGTGGAGTAATGAGGGAGGCTTATAAGGAGCTGCTTTGAAAAGAAAACCATTCCTCCAGGAAGAGAGTGGCTGGAGGGAAAGGCCTGCACAAAGGCAAGGACCCAGTGGGTAGCAAGCAGAACCTTTGAGAAGGTGAGAGGCTCATGATGGGAGGGCCTGGCCCTCCTCCCCAACACACCCACAATTCTCGGCCCCAGCTCCCATCGTGGCTGGATGAGGACAAAGACCCTAGTGATAGCAGTTACCCTGGGGCTGAATGGGTTGTAGGCATCCCCAGCAACCCCCCTAAAGGATGACCACCTGCTGGCTATGGTGTAGAGATTCTAGGTCAGGATGAGGTGGACTAGAGGCCCTTCCAGCTCTGAATCTAGAATCTCTAGAGTCTAGAATCTAGACTGTCCCAGAATCATTCTGGAGCTGGCCTAAAATCATGTTATCATCCCTCCCCTGCCTGTTCCTTTCTCTGGACTTCAGAAGCAGGCCTCCTCTTCTGCCCTCTCCTCCTGTAATTTCACTCAGCACCCAGGGCCTCCTCATCCTGGAATGGCCTCCCCCACCCTCCCCTCACCATCCTTTCATTGCACAGACCCTCCATGGCCTCATTCCCCTCCTGGCCCTGTTCCTGACTTTCTCTTCAGACTCCGCCCCTGCCACTGACTCTTTCACTCTCCCCTCTCCCCACTTTTTCTGCTTCCTTTTGTGTGTGGCCCTCCCCCATCAAAGTGGAAGTTCCTTGAGAGCATTCTTATCTTTCTTTTTGCTTATATTGGTATCCCCAGCACTTAATGGTAAGCATTTAACAAATGTTTATTTCCTTCTTCCCCCCCTCCCTCTTCCCTTCCTTTCCTCCCTCCTCCCTCTCTCCCTCCCTCCCTCCTTCTTTCCTTCCTTCCTTCCTTCCTTCCTTCCTTCCGTCCTTCCTTCCTTCCTTCCTTCCTTCCTTCCTCCTTCTCTGATCTGAGGGTCATCAAAGGAACACAGCATTAACACTAGAAAGGACCAGCCTAGTCTTTTATTGATCTCCAGTAACTCCTACTCTGGCTAGACTGTGAACTCCCACAAGGCAGAGGCAGCTAGCCCTGTCCAGCAGAGGCCCACGACTCCCAGAAAATAGTCAGTACAGATTGGTGATGGATGCACTGACCAAGGCAAAGGGGCCCAGACCAGCCCAGGGAAGCTCCAATGGAACAGCAGGGTTACTCCAGGAAGTCAGGCAAGGAGTGAGAGTTGGCACTGGGCTGGATTCCACAGCAGCTGAGAGGACTCTACTTCTTACCTTCCCTCCCATGCCCAGCCAGGGCTGGTTCCAACACTGCTCCCCCAGCTCCTCACCCACCCACCACTGTGTTCTGCTCCAGCCAAGGCCCGGTTTGACCCCAAGAGCACCGAGAACTTCTCCCCGGGACCCACATCAAACTCACACCAGCTCACTGTAGGGGGCAAGCCTGGACACTGGATGCTCTTCCCTCCCAGAACCAGCCCCCAACACAGCCCCAGGCTGACTTACCAGCAGGATGTCAGTGACAATGGCCCAGTTGAAAGAGAGAAGGACCTCTCCAAGAGTGAGAAAAACCTGTGGACAGAAGAGCCACTATCATTCTAGCCCTTTCTCCACATGGAGAAGCCCCCGCCTAGGGAGGTAAGCCCCTGGAGGGCCAGGCTGGCCTCCCTCCACTTCCTTCTCGCCTCTGGGTAGGTCCCTCAGTCTGGCATGGATATTCCCAGGCTGCCAGGGGCACCTTCACCCCCACCCACTGCTCATCTGCTCCTCATGACCGAAAGCCTAGAAACAGCCACAGCTCCGGGTGTCGACAAGACAGAGCCAGGGCTCCTGACTGCAGGCCTGGGCATTTCCCCTGCTTCAGTATGCCCCAAGATCTAATCCAAGACTTAGATCAACTTGGCCAGAGTCAACGAATCAAGTCAAAAGGCATTTACTGAATTCTTTCTTTGTGTATCCATGACCTGAGGCCTCATCATCTCTATAGTGAGGCCCGTCAGCACCATGGACATCACAGGTGGGAGTTAAGTGATCGACTCTTCACTGGGATGGCCTAAGGTCCCCACCCTCTCTGGGCTGCCACCGTGGCTCTTGGAGGGCCCTCTCAGCTCTGAGCTCAGTCAGGTGTGGGAGAGAAGCAATGGTGATCCCTAGCCCAGGACTAGAGCCTGGATTGAAGAGCCTCAGAGGCTTCTCCCGTTCCTGCATCTTTAACCCAGCGAGAAAGCAGAGAGACACACACACTGCTGCCCATCCTCCTGAGACCGCCCCAATCCCTGCCTACCACCATGGTCCTCCTGCCCCATCTCTAGATCCTGCTGAGGTTCCCCAGATACCCCCTCCCACCATGCCTTTGGACTCTCCCCCTCTCTTCCCCCTCTAAAAGGCGAACTGTTTGCTGGAGCCCTTGTCCGTTGGGTCTCTAGGCAGCTGCCCCTCCCCCTCCCCAGGCTGGCTCCCAGGGCTGGGCCGGTTCCAGCCTGTTCCCAGTGGTTCTGGCCCTTCCAATGTGCTGTCACAGGCTTGGCCCCAGGAGCCAGACCGCGCATCCCCACTGCCAGGATGAGCACATTGAGGCTCAGCGAGGATTTGTTATTAGTTTTTTAGCGCATTTTTAGAACGCTTTGAGGTGTACAAAGCACTTCACAAATATTCTCATTTGATCTTCGCAATAAATTCTCAAGGTAGAGGCTGTTATTATCCTCCTTTTTCTGACGAGGAAACTGAGGTAGATAGAAGTGACTTGCCCAGAGTCACATTGCTAGTGGCTGAGGCTGGATTTGAACTCGAGTCTGACTCCAGGCCTGATATTCCTGGACCTTCCTATAGAGGATCAAGCATGGAGTCACGAACTTTGTTACATCTGGGAAACTGAACCCAGATGGCGTGTACCTGTGACCAGAGCTGGAGGGGGCTGGGGGAGTGCCAAGTCGGTGCCAAGCAGCCTGGGCTGCTCTCACTGGCCCCAGACTCTTGTGGGAGGCTTCTCGAACCCGGTCAGATGTCATCACCATCTGTCGGCACTAGTCATGGGGCAGGGGAAGGCAGAGCAGTCAGGGGATGTGCCCCAAGACTCTACTCTGAGCTACGGGAGAGCCCTGCTCTGCCCAAGATCTCCCTTCATGCTTTACTGCTTACCCAACCGGGTAAAGAATGTGCCTCATTTTCCCCCTCTGTAATATGGATTAATAGTCCTTGTATTCCTTCTCTCACGGGGACATTGTGAGGAAAGTGCTTTGCAAACCTCGAAGTGCTCTGGAGACCTGAGGGGAGCCCTGGTAAAGCATCCCAGGGAGGCAAGCAGGCTCGCAGGGGGAGATCTGATTTAGCCAGCTCTTTGGAGGAAGCCCTTGGAGGGTCCGGAAGCCATTCATGGCTGTGACGCCACAAGCAGATTCTCACAGCAATCCTTCAAGCAGGGCTGTGCTCTTGGGATAGCTGTCTCCATTACAAGAATACTGAGGCCCAGGGAAGCAAACGGCTGGCCCAGAACCACACGAGGAGTCCCTGACAGGAGCTGAGTAAGAAGAGGACTCAGGTGCCTTGGCTCCAGGCCAGCTACTTCCCATAAGACCACACTTCCTCCATGACGCATTGGGGGGAGTTGCCCTCAGCACATTCTTTTGAGTAGCCACAAAGGTGGAGATCCTTTGTCCTTTGTCCCTTGAGGGTGGACTTGCTTTTCTGGAACAGCCAAATGTCTGTCACTTGGAGTCCAGTGTTGGTCAACATGGGATGGGTGAGGCTATGAAGTAACAAGACAGGTTTTCCAAGGGCCTCCTCAAACTGGCCCCTAAGGACAAAGGTGGGTCTTAGAAAAACACTCCGAGAAATTGCAACATTCTCAGAAGCAGAGGCAAGCCTCCCAGAGAGAACAATGGAAAGGCCAGGCTCTGGCAAGAATCTCAGAATGATGGGAGCTGAAAGAGCTGGAAAGAGCGTGGTCCCTCCCCTCCACAGGCAGGCAGGGACTCTGAATGCAGCCTCAAGCATCAATGGCCCAAAACTTTGACCCTCCACTTTCTAAGCCACTGTATGTTGACACTCAAGTCCTCCACACAGAGCAACTCCAAGGTGAGCCCACCCATGCCGACTCAGGCTCAGAACATGCCCCAGATGTCTCCTTCAAGCCTCTTCGCCATGTGCTGGAGGGTCTCTGCTTGCTTCTTCTGCCTCTCAGTAGGTAATGTGGTCCACCCAGCCTTGTCCTCCACATGCCCAGTGGTGCCAGGGTACCACTTCTCACTCCTAAGGCATTGCTGGCACAGCATGGCATATATTTAGCTGTCAAGTTTCTCTCTTTTCCCTCTTAAGTGACTCACAGATTGCATTATTTGGTGTCCTGTGCTTCACTGCCATAGAGCACCATCACTGGGGGAAGATTAATATTATTAATATTCAAAAAGCAAAGTTTTGTGTCAGGGGTCCCCTGGGAGTGCTTTGAAATCCTTGTACAGACTACATTCATCCAGCCCATTTCCACCCTCCCATTAAACTGTGCCCAGATCACTGTCCACCAGTAGATCATCTCTCCAAGCTAGACATGTGATTGTATTACCACATATGTGGTTGTATGTACTCAATGGACTGTCCACCCAACTGCCCATCCCAGTCTGACAGATGGGCATTCTACATCCATGCTACCTCAATGGACTGTTCACCCAACTGCCCATCCCAGTCTGGCAGATGGGCATTCTACATCCACACTGCCTCAGTGGACTGCCCACCCAACTGCCCATCCCAGTCTGGCAGATGGGCATTCTACATCCACGCTACCTCAGTGGACTGTCCACCCAATTGCCCATCCCAGTCTGGCAGATGGGCATTCTACATCCACGCTACCTCAATGGACTGTCCACCCAACTGCCTATCCCAGTCTGGCAGATGGACATTCTACATCCACGCTACCTCAATGGACTGTCCACCCAGCTATCCATCCAGGTCTGACAGACAAATGCTCTACATCTCTACATCACCAGTCCCTATAGCCTTGTGGGCTTGATGGGATCAGCACCGTGTCATCGGGCCAGAGAAGCATCTGGAGGACCACCCCCTCCCAGGGGATTCTGCTTTGGACTTTTCAGGGAACTACCAGTGTCTGTGATTGTAACAAACCCTGCTCAGCCAAATCTCACATTCTGCCATCTTTGACATGACTAATCAGAGAATCATTAAAGCATCCTTTCTGTCCTTGTGCCTATGGAGGAATCTTACGTGATTTCAGCATGTGGCCAGGAGACTTCTTGGAGCAGTCTCTGAGGCAGTGTTTGCTCAGCCAAATGCTCTTTGTGTAGCTGTGGGATCCTTTGTCTACCTTCCTAAATCAGTTAACTGTGTGATTGGAGAGAAGGGGGCAGGTGAACAGGGAAAGGTCTATTCACCAGATGTCCCCTGAGACGCAGGGGGAGGGGTGCACCATGAGCAAAGCATGGAGACTGGAATGGTAAGGATGAGGAAAGGGGACACGTGTGACTAGCCTAGGTGGCCTGGAAAGTGGAGGATGGGATGGGATGTTGGCGCCAGACATTGGGAGTCCTAGAATGCAAGGCAAAGGGTTTTGTGTTTTATCTGATCAGCCACAGGGCACAGTTTAGGATTTTTAAGGACAGGGAGTGATATGAGCAAAATGTCTCATGAACATTCCTCAAGACAACTATGTGAAGGGAGGCTGGGAATGAGAGGAGGTTAGAGACAGGGGACTGGTTAGGAGGCGCCTATGATAATCCAGGTGGGAGACGGTTAGGGCCCAAATAGGGGTGGTGACTGCAGGGCTGGGCAATGGGCAAGGCAGAGGGCCAAGCCAGCCAGCCCAGACCACACAGATTCGCTGTCACCTCTGAAGTTAAACTGAGAGGAGGAGTCTCGGTATAGGTGTGCACATGGAACAGACAACATAGATGTCAATTGTTTTGAAAGAGGGAGCTTTCTCCATTTGTCTCTCAAATGAACCATCTTGGGATGAATGCTGCCCTCACAAAGATGGAGCCTAAGCCAGGCCCAGAGAGGCTGGGAAGTGGGGACCCCAGGATGGTGCTCCCTTATTCACTTGACCCCTTTGGGCTTGGGCATTCCAAATGCAGTGGGAGGCTGAGAGGGAGGTGGCTTTAGTTAGCTATGCAGTGCCCTCTAAAATTTACATTGGGTGGAAATACGTTTTTCATGACTTTCATATAAATAATAGGCATCATGTCTCTTGCCTTCTCAATGCATGGGGGAAGGGTGGGGGCAGGGAAAGAATTTGGAGCTGAAAACAAGCATTTAACCTTTTTTTAAAATAAAGGCATCTCTATGCCACACAAACTAAATAAACAGAATTTACATGGGGCAGACAGCCACCTTCTTTGCCTCAATTACACTTTAAGCTTAGAGACTGTATCGAAAGGAAACAGTGAAAAGTGTGACTGACCCACAAGCCAATGCCTCAGTGCTAAGCCAATGTCCCTTTGCATCTCCAGCCTCCACTCCAGATCCAGGGTCCTCCTCCCTGCGGCCTGGCCCTGCCCTGGTTGTCAGACACTGGCCCAGGTGCTTCTGAACATACACATGGCCTCCTCACCCTCGGATTGAGAAGAGCCAATGGATTCAGCCAATGAGCCCAGTAGAAGGTAGAGCACCTACTATGCGCCAAGCCCTGGGCTAAGCACTTTACAAGGCTCTCTCATTTGACCCTATGACAACCTTGGGAGGTAAAGGCTGTTGTCATCTCCATTTTACAGATGAGAACACTGAGGCAAAGAGGGGGAAGTGACTTGCCCAGGGTCACACAGCTAGTCCGTGTCTGGGGCTGGGTTTGAACTCAGGTCTTCCTGACTCCAGGCCCTATCCACTTGGCACCAGCTGCTAAGATTCCCTGCCCAGTCAGGGAATCAGGAGGCTCACAGCTCCTTGTTACCAGCTTTTGTAGCCCCAGCAGCAGCGCCCCCTGGACACTGGCTCAAATTGTTTAACCTTGGCATAAGGTTTTGTCCACACTCTTCCTCTCTTCCAGGCACCATCTGGGAAAAAGAAAATAAAAACCTCTTCTGGCTCTAAAATCTGCTGCAGAAAACTGTCTTCCTGGCACTGTGGGGACTGAGGGAGAGAGTGGGCAAAGAAAAATGAGGCAAACGATGAAGCAGCTCCAGCCCTCCTCCCCTGGCTCATTTTCTCCGTCAGCTGGCCGCTGCAGCAGGCCCAGGTGCCCACACAGCTCATGGGGAGCGAGTGAATGAATGAGGGACAGAGGATGCCAAGCCAGTGCCAGGCCTGCCCACCAGCTCCTCATTGAAGGAGCGAGTACCAAGCAAGTCAAGGGCACAGCATGACTCTGATGCCAGCCTCCAGCCCAGGAGGTGGGAGGGTTTGGCTGGAGGATTATGTGAATTATCTTTCTCACCCTGGAGCACAATTCTCCAGCACTTTTTTACCATCTCATCCTGCATAATCCTGTGAGGTGGGGAACTCAGCCCCATTTACAGACAGGAAAACTGAGGCTCCAGAGAGGAAAAGGCCTAGAATCTTCGAGTTGGAAGGAAGCATCATCACTAATCTGCATTAGTCCAGCAAGTAAAGAAGGCTCAGAGGAGGAGAAGAGCTTTCCCAAGGTCACACCTGGCCTGGGATTCAGAACCATGGGCCTCCTGATGCCCAAGCCAGGCTCTTTCCGCTAGGATCAGCTGCTTCCCTGTGTCTCCAGAATCCCTTGGCCCCACCCCTGGGGCACTTGGACCTGCCCACTAGCCACACCTCCTGAGGTGGGGCAGAAGCCTGACCTCTACCCTGAGCAGAGACTCTGAGGAAAGAGGGCTCCCCCAAGCAGGGGCTGGAGGGGGAGGCTGGGCGATGAGCTGATGTACTTCCTCAAAGATGAGAAGCAAAGGAGGGAGGGGTGATAGCTGGAGAGACAGTGGTGTCCGTCTAGGGGCAGCAGCCCCAGAGGTGGGCAGGGCACTGTCAAGAATGCTGACACACGGGCACATAGATCCCACCACTCAGTCACTTTACCTCCTCTGGGCTTCAGCTTCCCCATCTGTAAAGTGAGGTGGGCTTGGTCTGCCTGCCCTCCCGAACTCCCAGTCCTAAATCTCTGCTCTGATGACTCTCTAGCCAGTTTTGGCTCCTCTCCTTGCTGCCCCCACCCAGGGAGGAGTCTGTCCTCCATTCTGGGGCTGTCCTGCCTTGGCCAATATGGCAGCCCCATTTAGACGGGCAGAAGCTCCGGGGAGCATCCCCTACCAGACTCCAGGGATCCTGTACATAGAGCTTATAGGCCACCAAAAACCAAAACACAACAAAAACCACCCAGATTCCAAGAGGAACATTTAAATATGAAAGGCCAAAGGTACACGGGAAGGGAGGCTTCTTTTGGGGTGTCACTTACATAATACTCTGCTATTCAACTCCCTCACCTTCAGTATTATCTTGGGTGGAGAAAATAATGAAGGGTCTTTGTATCACCTGGCCCTGCAGTGGTATTGCCTGAGTCCTGCTGCCCCTGCACTGGGATCAGCAATCCACATCTTCTGTGGGCCATGAGCATTTAAAAGGGAGACAATGATGTCCCAACACCAGCTTGGCGCCCTCCAGGACAGGTCGGAATAGCTGAAACTCATTTTAGACAGGGTTACTAGATCAGTGCATTGGGGAATGCCAAAGATCTAAGATGCTTAGACTTCAGCAAAGCATTTGGCTGTCTTGGTTGCTTTCTTTGTGGTCAAGATGGAGACATGTAGGCTGGACCAGAGGAGGCAGACACAAGGGCAACTCTCCGGGCTGCCAGGAGCAAATTAAAATGTAGTTGGGAAATATTTAATAAAATAAATAGAAATACAATAGAACATAGTATTGTATTATGTGGTTTTCTAAGTCAATAAATACGTGGCCACAAAAATCTTAGTGTCAGGTTTGGTGGCCCGATTTCTACTTGAGTTTGACACCATTGGGCTAGCCCATAGTGCTGTTAGAGAGATTCAAACCTGGTGGATGACCAGACCCAATAAGTTGACATAAATTTGGAAGGAGGTCTCTAGTGGAATCTGCCTTTGACCCTATGACATTGAACATTGTTCTCTGTGATCTCAACCACCATGTGGTTGCCTACTATGTGCCAAGACCTGTGCTAAGCACTGGGAATGTAAAAAGAGGCAAGAGATAGTCCCTGCCCTCAAGGAGCTTGTGATCTAATGAGGGAGACAACGTGCAAATAGGTACCCAGAGAGTTATATACAGGGTAACGAGGGAACGATTAAAGGAAGAAAGGCGCTAGAATTCAGAGGGGTTTGGGAAGGCTTTCTGTAGAAGGTGGGATTTTAGTTAGGACTTGAAGGAAGCCAAGGATGTCAGTAGTCAAAGAGAAGGAAAGAAAATGTTCTAGGCATAGGGGACAGCCAGAGAATGCCTGGGGCTGAGGCATCTTGTTCATGGAACAGCCAAGAGGCTGCACTAGATCGAAGAGTAATGTTGGCATGTAAAGTGTGAAGACTGGAAAGGTGGGGAGGGAGGGCATAAAGGACTTTGAATGCCAAATAAAGTATCTTCTATATTTGATCCTGGAGGCAATAGGGAGCCACTGGAGTTTATTGAGTAGGAAGCTGACATGTTCTACCTGTGCTTCAGGAAAATCACTTTAGGCTGAATGGAGGATGGACTGGAGAGAGGGGAGGGGCAGCTCCATCAGCAGCTACTGCAAAGCTCCAGGTGTGAGGAGATGAGGGAAGGTAGGAGGACACAAAGCTTTCTGGGGAAAGAGGAGTTCTGTTTGGGACATATTGAGTTTTGGGTGTCAGCTGGCCTTCCAGTCTGAGATGTCTGAGAGGCAGCTGGAGAGAGGAGACCGGAGGCCAGCAGAGAGGCTGGGGCAGGGGGCAGATCCAGGAGGGGAGAGTGAGAGGAAACATTTTTGCCTAGCTTGCCCACCACACCTCTTTCACAGCAACCTAGAAAACCCATCAGTCAGAATTCTAAACAGGAAAAAACAGATAGGGATAGGGGGAGAGGGAAGCAAAGACATACAGACAGAGAAGAGAGAGAGAGAGACAGAGAGAGAGAGAGAGAGAGAGAGAGAGAGACAGAGAGAGAGACAGAGAGAGAGAGAGAGACACAGAGAGAGAGAGAGATCTGCCAACACTGAGGTAGGGGTTCATCAGGAGTGTACTGTGGCACTGGCAGAAAGCATCCCAGCACTCAGAGACAATGGGGGTGGGGGAGCAGGGCCTGAGACTGAATGTTAGAAAGCACCAGGGCCAGAAGAGGACCCAGGAGACCCTGATCTAGCAGTGGTAGCAAGAACAAATGCCATCTGGCAACCCTGTCATCCTTTGCCTGGTGCCGGGTCACTGCTTCAACAATCCGGCTAGCAGCTGCTGTGGGGTGAAAAACCAACACAAGCCCAACAACAAGAATGCTGCAAGCCCAGGTCCTTTTGATCTGCTTTACTAAGGAAAGCAACATTAAGGGGTTAACAATATTACTTTAATCCAACATACAAATATCATTCACTGAGCTCAGGGGGATAAGTCAGCACCCTGAGCTTCAGAGCAAATACAAGCAGAGCAAATAAACACGAATCAACAGATTTCTGTCTGACAAAATCATAATTTACAGTTACCAGAGAAGCATCAACATCAAAGCTGGGGAGCGAGTAACAATGGCTGGCCTAGAGTTATGCACCACTCCTGCTGAGGCTCAGAGCTCCAAAAGAGAAAGCCAACCTCTGCATTTATATATCTTGTTCAGGGTCAAAGGTGAGTCACACATGCGACTCACCCACGTGACCTAAAATCATCACAAAAATGTGACTTACACCCATGTGGTCTAAAAGCCTCTGATGTCACAAACATGTCACTCAAACCCATGTAAACTAGGCTTTCCCTTGAGGCAAGGAGGTTATCAAGGACTCCTAATTTAATCAAGGAAACAAAGGCCAAACTCTTCAAGGGCACTTGGTTGAATAAACGCTGAGCCCATCTTGATTCCCAATACAGTCACAGACACAGGATGGATGGGGGTCGTTGTAAGGAAGCACAGGGCCCAGCTAAGTATGAACACAGAACAAGTTCCAGAAATGTAGCTATGCAGCTGTAAGCCCAGAGCAGAGTGGCACCTCAGTGCTAACCTTTAGCCCCACATAGGCCTGCAGTGGAATGACCAGGGCAGGGGACCAAACCCAAAAAGGGCTGACAGTTCAGGCAGTCTGAGCCTGCAGAACCTCCTAGGGCTAACAGTGACTGAATGCAGCTCTCCACAAGCCAATGGACCCAACCATACAGACTCAGATCAGGAATGTGGTGATCAGCTCCCTCCCCAGGCCACACCCCTTTGGAAGCCCTGAAATCTTGCAGACCTCCAGACCGAGCTGTGAAAACAGTAGAAGGACATATAGGGAGGAAAACTCGGACCAACCTTTCCCTGCCCCCCACCAAAGTCAGTCAAACTCAACACCAAAGTCCAGAGTCAAGAAGTAGGCTAGAAAAATGAGTAAACACAAAAATACCGTGGCCATAAAGAGCTATTATGGTGATAGGGAAGCTCAAGATACAAACACAGAAGAAGAAAAAGACTCATGAATATCTATAAATAAACCCTCAAAGAAAACTTGCCTGGACATGAGCCCAAAAAGAATTCCCAGAAGAGTTAAAGAAAAAATTAAAGGTGCTAAAATGATTTTAAAAACCAAATGTGGGTGGCGGAGCCAAGATGGCGGCTGGAAAGCAGGGACTAGCGTGAGCTCCCCACCAAGTCCCTTCAAAAACCTATAAAAAATGGCTCTGAACCAATTCTAGAACTGCAGAACCCACAAAACAGCAGAGGGAAGCAGGGCTCCAGCCCAGGACAGCCTGGATGGTCTCTGGGTGAGGTCTACCCCACACAGAGCTGGGAGCTGGGAGCTGGGAGCAGAGCAGAGCAGAGCCCAGCGTGAGCGGCTCGGGCCAACCAGACCAGGAGCCGGGTGGAGCGGGCCCTAGCGCCCTGAATCAGTGAACTGCGGCAGTTACCAGACTCCTTAACCCACAAACACCAAAGACTGCGGAGAAGGTTAGTGGGAAAAGCTGCGGGAGTGGAAGGAGTTTGCAGTTCGGCCACCGCCCCCGGGGCAGCGGCGGTGGAGCAGCTACAGCTGTTGCTTCCGGCCCCAGGCCCACCTGGTGGGAGGAATTAAATGGCAGATCAGAGCAGGAGTGCACAGCCTGCTGAAGATTTAAGCCTAGTCTGGGTTGGGGGTTCTTGAGGAAGGAGCAGTGCTGGTGTGGCAGAGCTGGTGCATCCCCCCCCAAACATGGAACATAGAACTCTTTAGTCTACAAGCAGTCATACCCTGCTGAAAAAATCAAGGGTCAAGTTAGTTGGTTGGGAATATGGCCAGGCAGCGAAAACACACCCAGATTCAGTCTCAGACTTTGGATTTTTTCTTTGGTGACAAAGAAGACCAAAACATACAGCCTAAAGAAGTCAACAAAGTGCAAGAGCCTATACCAAAAGCCTCCAAGAAAAACATGAACTGGTCCCAGGCCATGGAAGAGCTCAAAAAGGATTTGGAAAAGCAAGTTAGAGAAGTAGAGGAAAAATTGGGAAGAGAAATGAGAAGGATGCGAGAAAACCATGAAAAACAAGTCAATGACTTGCTAAAGGAGACCCAAAAAAATACTGAAAAATACACTGAAGAAAACAACACCTTAAAAAATAGACTAACTCAAATGGCAAAAGAGCTCCAAAAAGCCAATGAGGAGAAGAATGTCTTGAAAGGCAGAATTAGCCAAATGGAAAAGGAGGTCCAATGGACCAATGAAGAAAATACTACCTTAAAAATTAGATTGGAGCAAGTGGAAGCTAGTGACTTGATGAGAAATCAAGATATTATAAAACAGAACCAAAGGAATGAAAAAATGGAAAACAATGTGAAATATCTCATTGGAAAAACCACTGACCTGGAAAATAGATCCAGGAGAGAGAATTTAAAAATTATTGGACTACCTGAAAGCCATGATCAAAAAAAGAGCCTAGATATCATCTTTCAAGAAATTATCAAGGAGAACTTCCCTGATACTCTAGAGCCACAGGGCAAAATAGAAATTGAAAGAATCCACCGATCACCTCCTCAAATAGATCCCAAAAAGAAATCTCCCAGGAATATTGTCGCCAAATTCCAGAGCTCCCAGATCAAGGAGAAAATATTGCAAGCAGCCAGAAAGAAACAATTTGAGTATTGTGGAAACACAATCAGAATAACCCAAGTTCTGGCAGCTTCTACATTAAGAGATCGAAGGGCTTGGGATACGATATTCCGGAGGTCAATGGAGCTAGGATTAAAACCTAGAATCACCTACCCAGCAAAGCTGAGTATCATGCTCCAAGGCAAAATATGGATTTTCAATAAAATAGAGGACTTTCAAGCTTTCTCAGTGAAAAGACCAGAGCTGAATAGAAAATTTGACTTTCAAACACAAGAATCAAGAGAAGCATGAAAAGGTAAACAAGAAAGAGAAATCATAAGGGACTTACTAAAGTTGAACTGTTTTGTTTACATTCCTACTTGGAAAGATGATGTGTATGATTCATGAGACCTCAATATCATAGTAGCTGAAAGGAATATGCATATATATGTTTATGTATATATAATATAAGTGAATGTGCATGTATGTATATATGTATGTGTATGTATGTATATATATACATACATATATATATATATATATATATATATACAGAGAGAGAGAGAGAGAGAGAGAAAGAGAGAGTGAACACAGGGTGAGTTGAAGATGAAGGGAAGATATCTAAAAGAAATAAAATCAAATTAAGGGATGAGAGAGAAATATATTGAAAGAGGGAGACAGGGAGAGATAGAATGGGGTGGATTATCTCGCATAAAGGTGGCAAGAGGAAGCAGTTCTGTGGGAGGAGGGGAGAGGGCAGGTGAGGGGGGAATGAGTGAATCTTGCTCTCATCAAATTTGGCCTGAGGAGGGAGTACTATACATACTCAATTGGGTATCCTACCCCACAGGAAAGAAGAGGGAAGAAGATAAAAAAAAAGGGGGGGATGATGGAGGGGAGGGCAGATGAGGGTGGAGGTAATCAAAAACAAACACTTTGGAAAGGGGACAGGGTCAAGGGAGAAAATTCAATAAACGGGGATGGGTTGGGAAGGAGCAAAATATAGTTAGTCCTTCACAACATGAGTATTGTGGAAGGGTTATACATAATGATACACATGTGGCCTATGTTTAATTGCTTGACTTATTAGGGAGGGTGGGTGGGAAGGGAGGAGGGGGGAGAATTTGGAACTCAAAGTTTTAAAAACAGATGTTCAAAAACAAAAAAAAAAGTTTTGCATGCAACTAGAAAATAAGATACACAGGCAATGGGGAGTAGAAATTTATCTTGCACTACAAGAAAGGAAGGGAAAAGGGGATGGGAGGGGAGTAGGGTGACAGAAGGGAGGGCTGAATGGGGAACAGGGCAACCAGAATATACATCATCTTGGAGTGGGGGGAGGGTAGAAATGGGGAGAAAATTTGTAATTCAAACTCTTGTGAAAATCAATGCTGAAAACTAAATATGTTAAATAAATAAATTAAACAAAATAAATAAAAAAACCAAATGTGAACTATGAAAGAAACCTATTAACAGCTTGGTAAAAACAGGTACAAAAACTCACTGAAGAAAATAAGTCCTTGAAAATTAGAACTAGCCAAATGGAAGCTATTGGTTTCATGAAACATCAAGAAATGATAAAACAAAGCCCAAAATCTGAGGGAAAATAGGAGAAAATGTGAAATATCATAGGAAAAACAACTGATCTGGAAAACATCTCAAGGAAAGATCATTTAAAAACCATTGGATTACCTGGAATCTATGAACAAAAATAGAGCCTTGGTGTCATATTCGAAGAAATTATAGAGGAAAACTGCCCACATATCTTAGAACCAGAGAGCAGAGTAGGAATTGAAAAAATACACTGGTTACTTCTTGAAAGGAATCCCGAAATGAAAACTTCCAAGAATTTGATGGCCAAAATTCAGAACTCCCAGGTCAAGGAAAAAGTGCTGAAAGCAGCCAAAAAGAAAGAATTTAGGATCATGCAAGATTTAGCAGCCACCATCATATTGGGAAGCGGAATAGAAAGCTTGACATCCAAACACAAGACTCGAGAGAAAACTACAAAGGTAAGCAAAGTGAAAATTCTCAAGGACTCGATAAGGCTCAGTTGTTTACATTTTTCTGTGAGGAGATGGTACGTGCACGCCCTCAGAACTTTGTTATTACCAGCAGGCCAAGGGAAAACCCAATGGGACAGAGAGCCTGGGTGTGATTTTATTATGTTTGGATGACCTCAAAAGGAGAATGTGAGAGTGGGGAAGGGGATGCACTGGGAGAGGAGAGAAGGGAGTGAAATAATGGGGAAAACTATAGCACATAAATGGAGTTTGCAAGAAAGAGTTTATATAGTAGATTAAAGGATAGTTAGCATGTGGTGTATCCAAATTGGAATTCAAAAAGATCTTGCTGGTTAGCCCCCAAAAATGTGCCTCTCCACATTCTCTGCATGAGTGTGGAATGCTCCATAACCCAAAGCTGGATTGCATTATATGTTGGCTCATTCTGCTGCATTGTTTTTCTTGTCTTTTGCACAAGATGACTTTCTCTGGGGGAAAGAGGGAAGGATGTTTTGGGAAATGAAGGTGATGTGTAAATGAAAGCTATCCATAAAAGTTTAAGCAAGCTTGGCAGGCTAGAAAATTGGGCAGAACCAGATGACATTTAGAATGCACAAATGTCAAGTGTTTTATTCAGCCTCAAACAGTCAACTTCACAGATAAAACCTAGAAGTTTGGCTACATGATGGTTCCTGTGAAAATAAGAGACCTGGGAATTTGAGTGGCCCCCAAGCCCAACGTGAACCAACTACGTGGCATGGCAGCATCATAGGATTGCAGAGGTGGAAAGGACTTCAGCAGCTGTAGGGTCCAACCCGACCCTACCATGATGTCCACTGCCACATCACCAGAGGACAGACTGCACCCTGACAAACTAATGTCTTAGAAAGGCATTGTGACAGCTCTACTATTCTCCTTCCTCTTCTTTTTCTTCTTCTTCTTCCACCTCTTCTTCTTCTTTTTCTTATTGCTTTTCCACTACCTCTTTCTCCCCTTCTTCTTCCCCTTGCTCCTCCTCTTCCTCTTTTTTCTTCTTCCTCTTCCTCCTCCACCTCTTCTTCCTCCTCCTCCTCCTCTTTTCTCCCTCTCTCTATTTGTCTCTCTCTGTGTCTCTGCTTGCTTGCCTGTATCTCCAGTCTCCAACAGTGTTCTACCCTCTCCCACCCCCACACTCACACAGATAAACCAGCTTACAACAGATGACCCAGTTTCCTTGAGAAGATCAAGACCATTGTCCTTCCTCAAACCCTTAGACCTCAGCATCATCACCATGTTCTCCTCCTTCTCTCTTGTTTCAGAGGAAGGAAGCCCTTAAGTCCATCCTCTTCCACCTCCTCCCAGGCCCTGCTCCACCCACCTGTGCCTCCAGCCTTTCCTCTCACTGGCTCCTGAGATGTTCTAAAACAGCTCATCCTGGACCCCTCCATCCCCACCAGCTCCCATTCTGTGACTCTCCTCTCCTTCACTACCAAACTCTGGAATCTCTCCTTTCCCCTTGCCCCCTGTCCCTGTCTCCTGAAAGCAGCATCTTCTTTGTTAGGCTCTCACCCTCATCCCTGCCTGGAATCAAAACAGGGAAGAAGCTCTCTACAATGCCCTTGGTCCTGGCTCTGTGTCTCAGTCTCTCTATCTGTGTGTGTCTCTCTTTGTGTCTCTCTGTCATGTTTCTCTATCTCTCTTTCCCTCTCTCTCTGCCTCCTCTCTTTCCCTCTCTCATCTCTTTGTGTCTCTGTCTGTCTCTCTCTCTCTGTGCCTATCTGTCTCTGTCTGTCTGTCTCCCTCACACCCCACCTTCTCCTAGAGGATAAAGCATCAAAGAATATCTTGCTTCCTCAACTTTTCTGTGGCAAAAACAAAGAGAAAGAGGCAGCTAGGTGGTGCAATGAGTACAGCACTGGCCCTGGAGTCAGGAAGACATGAGTTCAAATCTGGTGTCAGACATTTGATACACTTACTAGCTGTGTAACCTTGGCCAAGTCCCTTAACCCCAATTGCCCTGCCTTCCCCCCTCCAAAAAAAAAAAAACAAAGAGAAAGTCAGAAATGGGGGAATGGTCAGTACCAGTCTCTTATTTTTACTGATAAGAATGGGGCAGTCCATGTGACTTTCTGCCTAAGTCAGCAAAAAGGATCCCAAAGAGATGGTCTATGGTAGGAAAGGAGCCCTGTGCTCATTACAGAATGGCAGGGGATCCTACATGAGGCTGTCCAGCATGATCCACAGCAGAACAGAAGTCCCTCTTTGGTGTGTGTGCCCAGTGGCCTCACCTGGCCTTGCCTGGAGGCTCCCATGGACAGAAGCATGCTGTCCACTGAGCCAGCCCCTTCCACTCTGGAGCAGCGCTTATCATGACAGACATGCCCCTTTTGGAGGCCCACAGGGGCCTTGCTCTGCCCCCCATCTGTCCCTGAACCCCATGAAAGATAAAGTCACCTGGAAGAGGAGGCCAAGGCCCCAGCCTAGCACCATGGCCTGAATCCAGGTCTGAGGTCCCTCTGAGTCTCAATCAAGGCTGGAGGAGGACAGAGCAGCATAGACCTCCTGGGGGGAGGCAGCTCCACTCCTGGAAAGGAGGGAGGAGGGCTTTATATTTAGAAGAGGAAGGATGACCTTCACCATAAAATGTTAATTACTGTAATTACTGCCCCACGGCATCCCGTAGTCCATGCTCATTTTGACACAGACATGCACAGCCCCTGACAGAAGAGGTGAGTTCCTCAGCACCAAGGTCAGCAGCTCCAAACCAGCTGAATGAAAGCAGATCTCACTGACTCGGGAGCGAATGGAGGAGGCAAGATGCTGGACAGAGTCAGGCTCAGTGTCAGGAAGGCCTTGCTAAAGATCTGAGATGGGAGGGAGCAGAGCAAGCAGCCCCAGGAGGTAGTGAGCTCCCCATCCTGGCAGGTCCGGGAAGAGGCTGGACAAGCCCTTGTTGGGACAGATGTAGCAAGTATCCCTGCTCACATCCAGCCTGAGTTCCCAGCTCTGAGACCTGAGGTGTACGGTCCTGGGATGCTCACCAAGTGCTCTGTCTCTGAGTAAAAATACCCCCAGTATCTTTAGAGAATCATTCTCCCCAAGAACATCCTCTTCTAAACCTCCTTCATGAAAGAGGAGGAGGCTGGAATCTCTCTTCAAGGCACCTTCCCACTGAAATCCCACAAGCCAATAACTCTAAGGCCCACGCCATTGTCCGCCTCTCAGGAAATGTCACCTAAACCCTTTCTATTATAGCTTCTGCCCTCTCCTTCTCGTCTGGTCCACAGAGGCTGGGGCCCCCATACAACAGTGACAATTCTCCTGGGCACCAGATGGAAGAACCCTGAGTTTCTGGCCATGATGTACAGCCCCAGTGGTTGTGTGGAAGACCTGGGTCTCTCCAGGTGTTTGTGACCATCCACAGCTCAGTCTCTGTGCTCTCTCTCCTTCATCTGTCCCCCATCTATTATCAGGACCACCCTCAGGTGAGGCTTCTCTTGCAGACCTCCAGGCTGGCCAAAAACATACTGAAGAAGACAGAGGAGTTGGGCTCCAAGAAGCTGCCAGTCTCAAGATGGGTCATCTGAGTCCCCAAAATGCAGCCCAAGAAACAGACTCATGGAACCAGTGAGGCATGAACTGAGCCATCCAAGGCCACAGAGCCAGGGATGGGAGAGGCCCCTCTGAGCCACGGCCAGGATGTGTCCCCAGAGTTTCTGGCACTAACAGTGAAGCTGTGCCAACCCTGCCCCAATGGCTCTGAGGAGGTCAAGAATTTGGTCCTTCCCCTACCGCACCCCTACCAACCCCGATCATTAACGTGCTGCACGAAGAGCCAAGTGAACAGACTGGTCAATGGGCCACATAGCCCAGACCCCCAGCATCAGAGAGATCCCTTTTAGTGCTCTGCCTAACTCTGCTGAGGTTAATGCCCATGAATTCTCATGCCCAAGTCTCTGTGTACCTCTGAGAGCTGGAGACCATTCAGGAGCACAGCCAACATTGGGGGGAGGAAGGAGGCCAGAGACCACACTCCATGAGGAACCATTGGGAGGTGGGGACAATGAGAAGACATGGGGGCCCTGAGAGCCATCTTCAAGTTCTAAAGAGTTGCCATGGGGAATCAGAATCATCTGGTTCTGTCTGGTGCCTGGGGCTGAGCCAGGACCTATGCATCCTACAGAGCCTGGTTTAGGCTTCAGGTCAGGAATAAATTCCTCACCCTGAGGGTGGATGGTCCAGTACAGTAGAGACAGAATTACACACACACACACACACACACACACACACACACACACACACACACTCTGGAAGCCTTCCCACCAAGCCTGGGTAATCTCAGTTTCCTCACCTATAACATGGGGAGAATTTCCCCCTTCTGAGATGCACAGAGATGGCATGGGACTGAATGAACTCATAGATGGAAGTGAAGCTCTAAGCACATTGGTCCCCTCGGGCCCCTGCCCCAGGCCCCTCCCCTAGCCCCCACTTACATAAGCAGCCAGGATGGTCCTCTGGGCAAGGATGATGGCCAGGTAGAGGCAGGGGGCAGCAGCCAGCATGCTCCCAGCACAGACCAGTGGCTCGGCCGTCGGGGTGAGCTTCTTGTACCTTCTTGCTATCTCTGCACCTACGAGGACCCCAACGATCCCTGTCACGACGGTCAGTGCCCCAAAAATCAGGCTGATAGGAGAAGCACAGGAGGCTCTGTTAGCTGGAGGGATCAGGACAGTGGCCCATCCAGGCAGGTGTGGCCCAGGGTGGCCACACTGGGAGCAGCCTCAGCAAGGGACACTGAGCCACCTCAGCAGCCCTGACTTCTCAGGGCCAGTGGAAAGAGGCTATACCTGGGAGACTAATAATCAATACCATCTCTGGGGCTTCCTATGTGATCTTGAGCAAGCCACTTCTCAGAAACTCAATTTTCTTATCTGTAAAATGGGACTCACAGTCTACACACCACCAGCTTCACAGGGCCATTAGGAGGAAAGCCACTAGAAATGTGAAGCAATGTTGTCACGCCCCGCCCTCCTTCTCTTATCACACCCCCAAGCAGGGGTTCTGGCCCCTGCTCTGGGAAAGCCCTGGGGAGTGAAGAAGAGAAAACCCCTGGAGGCTCTTCCATGCACCAGCCACACAGCTGCCCCAAGGCAGAAGGCAAGAATGGTCCTCCCACTGGGAATGACAAATCCTTTTTCAGCTGCAGATTCTAACCACATCCCTCCCCTCAAGAAGCAAATGTCCTTTGGGATGACTAGACAGGCAGCCCCCTCCCCATCATGCCTGCAGTGTCCAGGTCACTCATGACTACATGGGGTGCAGAGTAAGGGCCTTCTATCCCTGCCATGCCATGGTTGCGGTCCATTATTGCTCCTAAAGTCGCACAGATCCTGTGAGCAAGCCACTTCTCTTTCCAAGAGACACTCTGTGTGGGAAATCCCCTTCTCTCTCTAGAAGGCCAGGTCCCTGGGCTCCCCAGCTTAGGGATGCTCACCACCAAAGAAAGCTCCCTTCACTGGTCCGAAGCCCAGGTTCTTACAGGAAGTGGGGGTTTGGGAATGGCACTGTGTATTAATCCCTGTCTCAGGTCACATGGATGGGCACCCATTGGCCTTTCTTCCAAGACTGTCATATGCTTCTGTAGGGGCTTGTGGTCCTGTGATACAGTCCCTGGGGCAGACATCTCTTGGATTGGCAGCATCTACTCTGTCCTCCTGAACTACTGCTAACACAACTCTGAAAGCCGGAGCTGCCCAGCACATCCCCTTTCTCTGCCAGATTCTGAGATGGTCTCATTGGGAATCCAAAGTCCTCATTCCTCTACATAGAACGTGGGGCTTAGAAGCCATATCTTGGACCTCCCTTTTCAGTACATATGCAAGCACATACCTCCCACAACCATGTGTTCCTGGCTTAGGTAGTTTCATAGGCCATTTCCAGCTCCCCAGGAGGGACAGGCAAGGGACAGAACTATATATAATTGGACTACAGGAACCATGGTGGAATGGAGATGAGAGATTCCCTTTCCCTGACTTGTTGTAAATGATACATTTCAGAAGTTCACAATTTCTTGTACAAATCTCTTTCTTGTTCTTCTCTGTTGATTTTTAATTTGGATAAAATTTTAGTGGAAGAAAGCATAGGGGAAAAGGCAGAGTCATTAAGAGAGCCCTCAAAGTGTAATCAGATTACATTTCTAAGCCATGAAGAGGGGCATGCATTTAATTGGCCAATCCTACTGGAACTCATACCTCCCCAAGGAGGTGAAAGACTCCTCCCAGGACCTCCTTTTAAGAAGGCTGCCCAAGCTACCTCTCTTCCTTTTTCACACACATCAAGCCAAGCCTCATGCTCAGTTCCTTCCTCTTCCCCCAAACCCCTCCCCCTTATCTACTTCCTTTTGTGTTGTCTTCCCTCATTAGAATGTAAGCTCCTTGAGGAAAGGGGCTGTCTTCTTCTTCTCTTCCTCTGCTTTTACTTCTTCTTCTTCTCTTCTTCTTCTTCCTCTTCTTCTTTTTATTCTTCTTCTTCTCCTCCTCCTCCTCCTTTTTTCCTTCTCCTCCTTCCTCTTCTTTTTCTTCTTCCTCTTCCTCTTCTTCTTCTTCCTCTTCTTCTTCTTCATCTTCTTCTTCCTCTTCTTCCTCTAGTTCTTCTTCCTCTTCTTCTTCTTCTCCTTTTCCTTTTTTTCCTTCTGCTCCTTCTTCCTCTTCTTTTTCTTCTTCCTCTTTTTCATCTTTTTTCTCCTTCTCCTCCTTCTTCACCTCCTTCTTCTTCTCCTTCTTCTTCCTTGTATTTCTATTCCCCCACAATGCTTGGCACACAGTAAGTGCTTAATTAATGTTTGTTGACTGACTGACTAATCAATCATTAGGAGTTTCCTATGTGCCATCAGTTTGATCAGTGACTTCTCTGTGTCCCTTGCTCTCTACCTTCCTCAAGTTGGTTGGGGAACTCCTCAATGTCATCAAGGCTTCACTTGATCAACCCTCATATATATGGAAAAGCATCTTATCAATTAGAGACACCCCCAATCACATGAACTGCCTCTTGGGTGGTTGACGGGGATGTTGTCAATACAGAGTCAGCCTGGTTTGGGGTGGGCTTGATGGCTCCAAAGGCCCCATCCAACTGAAGACTGTGTGACTCTGTATATATCCACTATGGGAAAAACCAGAGATGTACAGCCAGAAGGGACTTTCAACAACACTTAGTCTACCCCCTCCCCACTTTACAGATAAAGAAGCTGGAGCCCAAGGAGCTATCATGAGCTATCCAAGTTCATACAAGTAATAAGCATTTGAACCCAGTAAAGAAGGAAGGATTTGAACCCAGCAGGTCCTTGGACTCTGAATCCAGCAACCATTCCAGGATACTGCCTCCCAACTTGTGGTCAGATCATGACAAACAAGTGGTGGATCACAGAGGGGGTTGATGGCGCCCTCTTGCCATTGGGGCAGGATCTTGGCTTCCTTGCCTCAGCCCTAAAATCCTCTTGTGTTCCCATCCCTGCAGAATCTCTACCTGAGCCAAGGCCCCAGAAGTCCCCTCTGACTCATGACCACCAGCAATGACGCCATGGTCCCAGCAACAGTAATGATGTTCTTGGTCCCAGAGACGTCATTGCCTGGACCGAGAGTGCAATGGCTTCACAACCAGTCTCTGCTCTAGCACAGACCTACCTCTTACTTTCCTCCTTTGTGAAATGAGCTGGAGAAGTTGGCAAACCACTCCAGTATCTCTGCCAAGAGAACTCCAAATGGGATCATGGAGTCAGACACGACCGAACAACAACAGACCCATCCCCATGTGACCTAGGCTTGTCCCCAGTGGCAGTGAAGGGGCAGAAATAAGTCTTCATTAAGGAAGTTCCCTCTGGGAATGGAAATAACCACGGTCATGGTCAACATGGCCTTGCAGGCCCTTGAGTATCCAGCAGCAGAGCCCTCCCCTGCCCAATTCATTACTCTGATTGTTTCCACATTCCATGGAGACAGAACTGACATGCTGCCTGGCTAATCATCCTGGGAGAGCTATTCATAGCCATCTGCCAAGGCATCCACTCCCTCTGGGGCAAGGCTCTGCAGATGCCCCAGTTCTGCTCTAAGAAGGTCAGCCGATAGGGGAATCACTGCAGCTTTCTCTAGAAGCCCACTGTGGGACCCCAGCCTCTGGATCTCACCCTCAAGAAATAGAGCCAACAGGAGCCCAGACAGAACTGGGGGTGAGCTGGGCCAGGGGAATGGATATTCAGACAGAAGGCCAGCATGAGTTTGGGACAGGGCTCATGGATGCTGAGGAAGTGTATGTGCTAAATTGGTCTTCTTGCCTAAGGCTCCGATATAAATCAAGCTAATGTGCCTGCTTTAGAAGAGGGAGAAGAAAGGGTGCAGTGCCTTGCTAAGTTCTGGCTTAGGAGAGGGGTTGAGGGGCACCTATATAGGAAGCAAAGAAGAATTCAAGAAGAAAATCCAAGAAGGAGATCTCGAGGAGGAAGGGAACATGACCGTGAGCCCAGAGGTTGCCAAGTAGGAAAATGTGATGAAGGGCATTCAGTCCACAACTTCTGAGATGTCCCCTTAGCAAGAGGAGAAGAAAACAGGGTGCCACCCATTCCTCTCCCAGGTGAGGGGAGCTTTTCTGAGGAAACATCAGCAAGAAGGAGCCCTGAGGGGTCCCAGGTCTGGGGCGGGGCCTGGCCATGACCTCCAAGAAGAGCTGGAGCTCCACTCAGCACCTGCCCAAGCTCTCCCTTCCTTTCTGGTGTGCAGGAACTTCCAAGCAGATGTCATGATGACAGTCAGGATGAGGACAGCTCTGGCCCTTTCTGACAAGCACATGCCTGTTTTCTGCAGTGACTAAGTCCCTCTGTCATTTTGGCTACTTCCTTCACATGCCCAGGGGCTGGTTTCTACCTTCACTCCTTTCCCCAATGTCAGAGATAAGTGGGTTAGAACAGCCAGATACTTTGTACAGAGGCCCAGGAGGGGCTCAGCCAGCAGCTGGGTCACTGCCTTCTCCCCTGCTGCCCCCCACACCCTCCAGCCTTTCTTCCTCCTCAGGCTCTAAAACCAGGAGGCATGGGTCAAAGGGGAGTGTGAGCTTTGTGCCCTGGATCCTGAGAAGGGAGGAGAGGATGCCCAGGGCCGGGAGTCATAAACAATGACCAGTCCAAGTGCTTTATTATGTGTCTGCTCTGAGCCAAAGACTACCTTCCCAAGAACCGTGTGTGTGCATGGGTCAAAGGGGAGCGTGCACTCTGCACCCATTTCAGGGGGACACTTCATGATCTCTGTCCTTGCTATAACTTGGCAGCTGGGCAGCATGGCATATAGTATTGGAGACGGAGTCAGGGAAATCTGAGTTCAAATTTTGCCTCACACACTAGGCTATGTGACCCTGGGAGAGTTACTTCATATCTATGCCTCAGATTCCTCACCTGTCAAATGAGAATTAACATAGCGTTTACTTCCCAGGGTTGTTCTGAGAAGCAAATAGATAAATATATGTAAAGTGCTTTGTAAACCTTAACACACTATATGAAAGTGATAATGGTGACTGGTTTTCTTAGTAAATATCCCTTTGTAAAAGCAAATTGATATCAACTGGCTGATTGATGTTCAGGGGACATAGCAGATGGGGACTTGGGAACAATGGTATTAGAAACCTCCACCCTTCAGGGCTAACCAGTGATAGAATTCTGAGGGAAGGAGCACTGACCCTCCCTGAGGGGGCCTGAGCCACCAGTGGGAGCAGGAGTGAGGGAAGAAACTGCCAAGTGGGGCTTTGTTAGGAACCCCAGAGAAGAGCTGGAGCATCAAAGGAATTTTCAGAAGAAGACAGACTGCGACCTTCAGCAGAAAGGTCAGAGATCACATGTATGTCCTCATAGGTCTGTAGACTAGCAGACATAGCAGGAGAAGTAAAGTAACCTGCTGCATGAACCAAAGGGGGTATCTGTCATTTCCCTGCAGACGCCAAGGTCTGGCGGGATAGAACCTGTGACCAGGAGACAAGAGGGAAGCCTCTGAAAGAGTGGGTACCAAGGCAGATCTCTGATGAACTTGGCTTTCTAGGAGACACGGACAAAAGACAGAAGGAAGGATTGCTGTTTGTCCTTGGGGCTCCAAGGGGACCAATGACATCAGGAGGGGGGTGTCCTGACTTGCTAGTGCATTGGATTTAAGTGAGGCAGAGCTGAGCAAAGTCACCAGCTTCACTCTCTCCTCCAGTCACCTGAGTCCAGTGGTAAGTCAAGTGTAAGAAGACTGGAGAGGGAGGAGGGGGCCAGGTGTCTGTGAATGCCAAACAGAGGATCTTGTATCTATTCTGGAGGTGAGAGGGAGCCCCTGGAGTATATTGAGTAGGGGGACATGTGGTCAGCTTTAGGAGGAGTGGCTGAGAGGAGGAGGGGGAAGAGACCTGAGGCAGGCAGATCCCCACCCCGGCAGCTGCTGCAACAGTCCAGGTGGGAGGTGAGGAGGGTCTGCCCCAGGGTGAGGGCAGGGTCAGAGAAGAGAAGGGGGCAGAGGGGAGAGATGTTTCCTAGGTAAACTAGACAGGCCTTGGCAACAGATTGGATCTGGGGGTGAGAGACAATGAGGAGTTGAGTATGGGACCTAGGCTGTGAGCCTGGGGGATGGGGGGATGATGGTGCCCTTGAAAGTAACAGGGGAATTTGGAAGAGGGGAGGGCTCGGGGTGAGGAAAATGATGAGTTCTCTTCTGGACATGCTGGGTTTAAGATGTCTACTGGACATCCAGCTTGAGACATTCAATAGGCAGTTGGAGATTCAAGACCGGAAATTAGCAGCGAGGCCAGGGCTGGCTAAGTAGATTTGGGAATCATCAGGATGGAGATGAGGCATCTAGGTGGTGCAGTGGATAGAGCACTGGACCTGAAGACTAATCTCCTTGAGTTCCCATCTGTCCTCAGACATTTAGTAGCTGTGTGACCCTGGGAAAGGCACTGTTTGCCTCAGTTTCCTCATCTGTAAAGTGAGCTGGAGAAGGAATTGGCAAACCACTCCAGTGTCTTTGCCAAGAAAACCCCATGAAGAGTCGGACATGACTGAAACAAGTGAAGGAGGGTTACATTCCCATAAAAGGGAGGGCCAGGGCCCTACAAGGATAGCGGCAAGAAGACAAACGCCTCTGAACCATGCTGCATTTTTATTTTCTGTCTCTAAGATAGAAAGAAAAGGCCAGGGAAGAACCGCTGTCTGGGACAGAGAGGCTAGATCACACAGCAGTCCACAGAGCCCACCCGGTTCATCGACTCCTAGTTTGCTTTTTTCCACCCAACGTCTCCTAACTGGAATGGGCAGAAGCAGAGAGAAGAGCCAGAGAGAAAGGGAAAGGAAAGAAAGCCCCGTAACCCTGCTCCCAAGGAGGCGGGCCCTGGTGGGTCACTTGAGGTCCAGAGATCTGAGCCACAAGTGGCAGGTCAAGCTAAAGAACCTTGGTATCACCAGCAAGCCTAGCACCTATACTGGGAGCCCCCAGGGCAGGGGGCCACCAGCAGGGGCAAACCATCACAGGTCAGGAAGAAAGATACTCAAAGCTGGGCCAGTCACTGAGAGGGGTTGGTACTGGGGCTAACCACTGAGCTTCCAGCCTGGGCCAGGCTTTCTCCAAAAGTGACACAGGGGAACTCAGACACTTCCTGGCTGTGTCACTTCATCTCTGGCTGCCCCAGATTTCTCCTCTGTAAAAAGGTGATCATAATAATGCCTACCTACAAGGTTATTGGGCGACTCCAATGAGATTATCTGTAAAATTTTCTGTAAGCTGTTAAGTGCTCTCTAAATGCTGGCTAAAAAGAAGAGACGTTTGGGGGCTCTAGAGCAAGACAAATGCCATCCTAGTGACTGAAGGCCCTGACGGAGAAGGTCGGGGATTCCCCACATGCTGTCTTGGAGCAATAAAGCAAAAAGTGGAAGACTGGTGGGCAGCTGAATGCCAGGGGAAGAAGTGGAGGTTCGTATCAGCATCCAGGAAGCTTGGGGTAGTCCCAGATCCCAGCAGGTGCTGCTGGGAATGAAGCAATGGGAACAGAAAGAAGCCCTCATCAGAAGCCAGCACGAGGTCACAAGAGCCGCTAAGCTAGCTTTACTGGGGGTGGGAGGTGGGGAGTGAGGACAGAATGATGAGGCAGGTAAACAGAGGCTTGCTGGTGAGGTTGCATGTCCCAGGGTCCATGAGGCATTGCGCGAAGTCACTTAGGCTATCTCGGCACACTACAGAGCGCAATGACTGAGCCCACCCAGGGTGGGATTCAGTGCTCGAGGTCAGTCCGTGGGCAGGTCTCTGGAGGCAGAGAAGTCAGGACTCTGGCTGGAACGTCTATATCTCAGATGGTGGCAAGGGGACCAAGGGCAGCATCTCAAAGGCCCTGGCCAGTCTGACTGCAGTGGTGGTCACTGATCTCCCTCCATCCCTCTCAGGGCTCATAGAGGCTGCCCACAATCATGGAGTTTTGAGCCAGAGCAGCTGCCAAAAACCTTCTCCTACCTCGTAAAGAGGCCACAATCAGCACCAGTGAGAGGACCAGTGTGTCCAGTGGACCGTGGGTCCTAGAGTGAGGCCTGGGCCCTTTTCTCTGTTTGTGTCCCCAGAGCAGCTCAGAGAGGATGTGGCTGCTCCAGACCAAAGGCAGGAATCCTCCATTCAGAGCAGGGAGGGGCCTCAAAGCTTGACCAGATTAACTCCTTCCTTTTTCAGATGAGAAACTAAGGCACAGAGAGGATTTGAACCCAGGGCCTCTGATTCCATTTCTTTCCAATGCTACCCTGCTAAAGAACATTACTGAATTGCTGACTAACTTTAATTAATGAATTACATGTAATTAATCCAGTTTGCTGGATCGAATTATCTTTGCTGGAATTTGAAAAGAAATCTCAATGACCGGTCCAGACCCCAGGGCTCTTTCCTGGCCCCAGGCTCTGCCTCCTCCCAGTATGGAGGCTCCTTTGTAATGGACACTCCCTGGGGAGGGGATCTGCCCATGGCCCATTCCCAGCCTGCCCCCAATTTGGGGTTCCCAGGAACCTCTCACAAGCTGCCCAGGGTGGGAGTGAGAGGGCAGGTCATGGTGCCCACATTACAGATAAGAAGACTCAGGTCCAGAGAATCCAGGATTTTAAGCCAGAAGGGGCCTTAGAGATCACTGAGCGCCATGCCCATTTACAGATGGAGAAACTGAGGACCCAGAGAGGGGCAGGGATTTGCCCAAGGTCATACAGGTAATAAGGGTAGGGTCCTGGATTCCCACATGGGGCATCTGCCTGCCCACTCAGAGCCCTTTCCCCCAAACTCAGCTAATTATGAGCATTGCCTCTCCCCCCCCCCCCCCCCGCCCAGTGCACTCAGGTGGACTGAGAAAGGTTTCTCTAGGGCTGAGTCTGCCAGATGCCCTCACCGGGATGCGCCGTCATGTGGGACCCGAGTCTGCACAAGCATTTGGCAGGACGTGTCCAGAATTCACCAGATTCTGTGATTTTCCAGGACTTATCTGGCTAACTGGGGCTCTGGAGACCCCATCTCCACGTACTTAAATACTTTAAAATCAGTTTCAGGGGAGAGAAGGAAGTGCCCAGATGGATGCCCAGCAAGGCACAGGGCAGACTTCCCCACACACATGGCGCCCAGACTCAGGCAAGCCTCTTCCCTTCTCTCCCTGGGCCCTCAGTTTCTTCATGTATAAGAAGGAGTCAGGCTAAATTCTCACATCTCCACAGCATTTCAAGATTCCCAAAGGGTCAGAGAAATTAAGAGCCACACTTAGAGTGTGGAAGCCCAGCAAGGACATTCCAGAGGCAGACCTCCGGCACACCCTTCAGAGGAGGTATTCTCCCCACCAAGTCCCCAGCCCCCTACTGCCTCGGCCCCGCACCAGGCTCTCCTGGAAGCCCTGGCCTGGCCCCTCACCTGTCAGGGGAATCACAGGAAGGCTGCAGGCCATGAAGCACTCGGGTGTAGTACAGGAATTTCGGGACCCAAAAGCCCAGGGCTCCCATCACGAAGGCCATGGCTGTGACTCCCAGAGTCGACCACACGAAACTCCAGCTGCAGAGACAATTGAGGGGTGGGGCGGGGATCCAGAAACTGCCCTGAGAACAGTGCAGGTGGGCAGGCACCCCTCAGCTGCACCAACCAGTACTATTAACCCATTTTACAGATGATGGAGGAAGCTGAAGAAGGGAAGCTGTCCTGCCCATAATCACAGCCTAGTCATTCAAGGTCCAGCTGAGCCCTTTCCCCCCAGCACAGGAGAAGGGGGGGAGCTGGAGTCTTGGGGTGCTCTCCTTAAACTGACTCACAAATGCAACCCTGCAGGCTGCCTTTGCCTCAGTTTCCCTCGCTGGACAGCAAAGCCACGGGTCTGTGCCATCAGCAGGACCTCTGTGCTCCCAAAGGCAGAGAGGGGCTGGGGCTAGGGGCCTCCTTTGTTCCAGATTCCAGTTCTCTCTTCCCCTCATCTCCCAGGGTAGGCTGGGAAGACTGGGATAGACCTAGATCGGGCTGCCACTCTACTATTTAGTGACTTCCAGGGGCTCTTTTATTTTAAATTTGGAATCAATCAGGGTCAAGTGACTTGCCCAGGGTCACACAGCTAGCAAGTGTCTGAGGTCGGATTTGAACTCAGGTCCTGCCAACTCCAGGCCTGGCACTCCCTAGCGGCCTGAAGGTTCAGTGGCTTCTTTAAAGTCAGGGTGCAGCATAGCCTGAATTGGCCATGCAGTGTACACAGTCCTAGCTGCAGACAGAGCTGCTCTCGCACCCCTTTCCAAGGCATTCCAGCCACTGTCTGGTTTGCTCCTGAAGCCCCAAGGGCTCCTTCCCTTCATTTCAAGAGATGAGCTGGGGCTGTGACAGGATGGGGAGGTAGCCTGCTGGGGCTGTGGGTGCAAGATCTCCGCCTCTTCCCAAACGCCCCATCCCTTGACACTCAAGGCTGAAAATCTGGACCTACTCCAAACCCTAAACGATTGCCTGGAGTTCTAGCAGGTCAACAGCTCCCCCTGGTGGGCCTGTGCCTCCCTGCCTGGCTCCAGGACCCTATCTCGCTTGCTTGTCCTCCGCTAGGCCCCGGGCCGCTTTTCAGTATTTGTGACTGTTTCCCTCCCTCTAGCCCTGTGTCTGGAGTTTCTGAATCTGCACAACACCTTCTCCCCTCAAAAAATCCCTGGACCCCTTGAGGTCGCAGAGCCAGGAGGGGCCTGGGGGGCGGGGTCAGCTGGACAGCTTTGATCCCATCGGCCCATCTCCTTGGCACACAGACCTTCTGCCAGCCCGCCTCAGACAGACCACGAAGAGGCTGCAGTGTGGATGAAGCGCGTAAGGCCGAGGCTCCCCTGCCGCAGCAGCTCCCCTGGCTGCAGTGTCTGATGCCTGCTGCTCCCCTATGAGAACGTAATTCTTTGGGACTGGTGGAACTTCATGGTGGAGGGTTCCTCTTAAAAAGGCCTTTCCTAGCATGCTAGAGTTAGGGGAGCCTCGGAGGCTGAGTCCAACCCTTCCTCCCCCATTTCACAGATGAGTAACCTGAGACCCAGAGTAAGTAACAGGCGCCTCACCCAGCCCTGATTCTAGACCCGGCTTCTTCCCCGCTGCTGGGAGGGACCCTTGGCTACCAAAGACCGAGCATGGACTGGAGAGGGCGGCTGGCCACGACCGGCACTCACTTTTTCCCCAAATATCTGACGTCCTCACACCAGCTTGTCCTGGGGCCACCAGCTTCGCTCTGCTCTTCCGCGCCTCCCAGGGGTGGGTCTGGGACCAGCAGGACCAGTAGGACCAAAGCCACAGCTTCCAGGCAGGGCATGATCTGGGGAGAGCCAAGAGCCCAGTCCGGAGAGGCCCTTCTCCGCTCTCCGGCCTCCTCTCCTTGGTGGGAAGGGCTCGGGTTGACTTCTGTGCAGCTCCAGACTGGCTGCTCTTTGGCCTTGGGATCGAGGTCCAGTTAAAACCCATCACTAGACCCAGTGAGCTGCTGCTCCCCGACATCCACCTCCTGGTGCTGGCATGGCATCCCTCCCTGCCCTCTTTCCTCCCCATCCTGCTTCGCTTCCTTCCGAACCCAAATCAAGTGGGTGGAACTATCCCCGCTTCCTCAGCATCATTGGTGAAGGAAGAAAGGGAGGGGGGCAGCCGAACCTTACCCTGAAAGCCCAGTGCCAGTCCCCCGTGGCTTTAGTCACAGCAGATCCGAGGACATAACCCAGGCCACTGCGAACAGAGAGAAGCCTCAGGTGAGTATGTCCGAGAACCCAAAGGTGGCGGGGAGTCACCGAGAAGTGGAGTTAGGGACTGGTGAGCGAGAACCACACCCCCTCTTCCAGCCCCCAAGAAGGGCCACCAAGTCAGCCCCAGAGGAGCAAGAGCCAACTCCACGGAGCATTTCTTAAAACTCGGCATTCTATGCCCTGCCTCCCCGAGCCGGGAATGCCCTCCCTCCTCATCTCAGAATCGAGAATCCTCAGGCTCCTTCCAGGCACTGCCCACATGCCTCCTCCCATGGGAAGCCTTCCCTGATGCCCCTGATGTTAATTCTCTCCGCTGCCTTGAGCTGTCACGTGTGCACTTATTTACACTCTGGAGCCCCCACCCCACAAGGAAAGACTCTTTTGTGCCTTTGCGTCTCTGGGCCCTTCCCCACCCCCAGCCTGGAGCCCTTCACACTTTTTATCTGGGTCCAGATCCCTGGTTTCACTAGTATAGGGGGACGTTCCCCACTCCCCATCCGCCCAAGCAGATTCCTGCCTTCTCTGTCACATGTGGTTTTGGAAAGACTCCATGGCCCTGACTGGCTAAGTCAGAATAATAGGCCACCCAGCCCCACAACCCCATGTGTCAGAGGGAGGCCTTCCTGACTCAGAACCTGGCCCACCCTAACCACCACACCACAAGGCCTTGCTGGAGCTAGGTGACTGATAAATGCTTGTGGTTGAACTGCACTGTCCACAAAACTCTACAGACAAATGGCAAGGCAATCGGGCTATCTTAGACCTCAGTCTATCCCCCTGAGAAACCGGCCCATAGATGGCATCCAGCAGTAGCCCCTCAGAAGACTGTCCACCCACCTTCCAACCGGGATGAAGATATAGAACAGAGACAGCATCCGGGTCCTCTGGTCCTTCACAAAGAGGTCCCCGATGATGGTGGGGGCAATGGTGGAATAACTGGCCACCCCAACGCCCACAACTCCCCTTGAAAGGAAGAACAGCCAGGAATCCTGCCCCCAGGAAACAAGAGAGGAAGGAAAGCAAACATGAAGCCGGAGGGGCTAGGGCCATTGATGGGGCCCCTGCTCAGAGCCTGTACTGGGTCATGGTGGAGTGATCTCTTACAACATCTACCAGCCCTTCCCTACAGGCTCCCCCGGCCAGATGGGGACTCAGAGTGGCCTGAAATGCTGGGAGAGACCAGAGCCTGAAAAGGAGGGGTTTGGAACCCTGGGAACTCCAGGGCCTCGACTCGAGCCCAGACCTGAGCAGATGTCCCTTCTGTCCCACGCCCAGCCTCTGCCTGAAGCCCTCCAGGGATGGGGAACTCATTACCACCCCAGGCAGGCAGCCTGCTTCACTTCTGAACAGCTGTCCTGGGAGCTCCTCCATCAATAGTCTCCGCACCCCTAATTGGTGGGGGGGGCGGGAACCACCTCCCCAGGCAGTCCCTCCCCCAGTGGGACAGTTCTTGGTGATAGCAGATTGTTTCTGACCTCCGACCAAACCTGCTTGCTCAAAGCATCCCTACTTCTCCCCCCCACCCCCTACCTCTATCCTGGCTCTACCTGGCAAGACGGGCCAAGCATTCTTAGACCAGGAAAGGTGAAACTTGTCCAAACTGAGGCCCAGAAGGAGCGTGTGAATTGTCTGAGGTCATGCAGAAAATTAGTGACTGAGCGGAGTGTGGAACTCAGGTTCTTTCTCAGCACACCCACCCCCCACAAACTGCCTGGCATTCCACCATCATAGCTTTACACTTTGGGGTCTCAAAGAGTCCTCTGGTACAATGCAAATATGGGGGTAAGGTGCACTTAATTATCAGTTGACCTTGGTTATAAGTTATCAGGAACAGATAGCAAGAAGTAAAGTTGGCTCCTGGGGACCTGGAGCAAGAGAGAGAAAAGGGGAGCTAAGGGGGCTTCTGAAAAGGGAAACTGAAGAAGGGAAGGGGAGAGTGGAGAGGGAACAGGACGGGGAAGAGAGGTAGAAGAGAAGGGGGAGGGAGAGGACAAGAGGGAGGGGAGGCAGGGGTCTATAGGGTCTGCTATGTGCTTTACAATTATCTCTGCTGATCTGAGAGGGGGGAAAGGAAGGAAGGAAGGAAGGAAGGAAGGAAGGAAGGAAGGAAGGAAGGAAGGAAGGAAGGAAGGAAGGAAGGAAGGAAGGAAGGAAGGAAGGAAGGGGGGGCCAGCAAACATGCAGTTGGGGTACTCTACCAAGGTGTATCCCCAAAGGAAATTCAACCTCTGCCTGACAATTTTCTTTTGAGCTGATCCCAAAATAATTCTCTCCTCTCCAAAAGGGATTTCCTATCCATCAAGGTCACTGACAGAAAGGCAGACTTCCCAGTCCAGCCCTGGAGGCTCCCAGACTCTGAGACCTTCTCCGATGCTTGGGGGGAGGTGGGGGGGCTTTGTCTCTGCCCAGGGCTGGATCTCCCGTGTCCACAGCTCGGTCCTTTCTCAGATCAGAGCCTGGCCTGGGAGAGGGAACTGGCTGGTCACTTAACCCTTGGTCTGTCGGAAGGGTGAGGACTCTGGGCCTCTGAGAGGGGGCAGGGAAGGAAGGGAAGGCTCAGGGTCTGGGGCCTCAGTTTCCTCATCTCCAAAATGAAAGGCATGAGCTTAATAGTCCCTTGGGACTGATGAGCCTCTGACTAGAGATGATGGGGAACAAGGTTCGGCCAGATCTGGGTTTTTCAGGACCTGGGGTCCTGGGAGGTTACAAACAGAATGGCCCCCAACCCCAGGGCTGCTGAAACAGGAGCCTGGACTAGGAAAAGGAGGGGACAGCCCCAGCCGGACTGGCGCTGGGCTAAGTCTTTCCCAACTCCCCCATGAGGAGGTGGAGAAATCACCAACAGCTGCAGTCTGGGTTCTTCAGGGCCCACAGGCACCTACCCGGCCGGGGAGGAAGGAGCCGCTGAGGCTCCCGCTGGACCAAAGGATGACCCCGACGCTCAGAGTGACCTTCCGGCTGTAGCGGTCCCCGAGGTAGCCGAACAAGGGAGCGGCCAGCAGCAGGCCCGAAATGAACACTGCAGGAAGGGGAAGCAGACGTGCCTGAGAGTCCCTCTGGGGAGGGCTGGCTCCAGGGGTCCCCATTTCCTAGCCCTGGGACAGTGGAGAAGACAGGATGGCCCGGGAGCATCGGCCCCACCCCGTGGCTGGCCAAGGGAGGTGAAGGAGTGGGAAAGCCCTGGACTGAAGGGATGAAGGAGGCAGTGGCGGGGAGGGGAGGTGGCTCCTCAAGAAGCAGCTTGTCCGAGGTGACCCAGCCATTAGACACAGAGACAGGACTGGGACAGGAGCATCCTGCCTGTCTGGGTCCCAGCTATCTCTGCTAGCCTGTCGGGGTTGGAGCACGTCCCGAGCCTGAGACATCACTCCTTTTGAGATGGCCCCAGGCTTATACAGGGTGGGCTCGATAGTGGGGACAGCTTCATCTCTGGTTCGGGGCTCCTCCCCGCAGAATTCCTTCTGAGCTGTCTCAGACCGTAGTTGAAATCGAGCTGATGCCTGGGTCTCCACCGATGTGGATAAAAGGGCTATCTCCGTCTCCTACGCAAGTGCTCCACGTAACCATGTATTTCACGCACAGCAGCCCCTAAAGGATCGTGCACTGCTCCTCCCTCCCCTGGGTTCCACCTTCCTTCAGTGAAAATCGCTAACAGTAACAGCCAGCTTTTCCATAATACTTCCAAGGGCTTCCGAGCTATGATCTCATTTGAGCCTCACGACGACCCTGGGAGGGACGTGGATTATTGTCCGCCTTTTCCAGATGAGGAAGAAAAGGTTAAGTGCCCAGGAGGGTTACACAGTGGGATGTGTCTCAGGTTTTGAACTCAGATCTTCCCGACTGCCCGCAGTCCCTCAGATTCAGCCCATGCTTGCTTCGGCCTCCAGTTGGAAAGGCCTGAGCCCTGGGGTTCCTGGTGCCAGCTCCCAACATTCCAGTGAGTGCCCCCCACCACCGGCCCAGGGATCCATACTGTCTTCAGCATAGTGCTGCTCCCCTCTGGAGCACCTAGACCCTCCAGAAGTAGCCCCTTGCCCATTGGAGCCACACAGCAGCGAGAAGTCCTGTGCTCTCGGAGAACAGAATCCATGCAGGTCCCTGCCTTGGTCCCTCACTGCTCTTCCTGCCTGAGGGGCACCTGTATAGTCCTCCTCCTCTCCAAATACCTGAACTCTGCTCCTTGGTTCCCCCTCCCTATCTGGACTGTTCTCAGGCTGCCCAGGAGCCCATCGTCCTCTTTCCTTACCTGTGGCTCCAGAACTGGACACTGATGTCCAGGCTGGTCTCCCTACATGCCTGAAGACACCACAGCTCAGGAAAAAAAGAGGCAGAAGGCAGTCTGAGTGACCCCCACAGCCAGACCTCAGGGGCCTGGTGGGAGAAAGAGTCCCTGTGTTCTGGCTGAGCAAGGGCTTAGAGACCCCTGAGGTGACTGACCCCAGCTCCTGGTCACTGCCCCTTCTTCTAGCTCTGATGCTGAGGCTGGCCTTGGCCTGGGCCTCCCTCCCTTTGTGCCCATCCCCTATATTGGCACCTGGGGAGCACCCACAAGGCCTGAGAAAGGGGAGCAGAGGAGAATCAAGACACTGAGCAACCTCGCACCAGCCTTATCTTTGTCTGACTGTGGTCGGCCAGTGTGGTCAGAGGCCAAGCCTGCAGAGATAGGCCGGGCCAATGGGCTCCTCACTACTGATAAAGCAGTACAGGTGCTGCCAAATGGGCTGAGCAGCGTGGGTCCCCAGCATGAGATCCAGAAATGGCCTTGAAGGAGGAAACGCCTACCAAGGCCCTGATCTGCCTCCAGCCACTGGTTGCGCCCTGATCTTGGGCAGAGGTGGCCCTTGGGCCAGCCGGCCCTGCTGACATTGGAAGGCCCCCAGTGCCCGCTTCCTGCCCAGCCTGGGAGGCATTAAGTCAAAAGAGCTGGGGAGGGGGCCCAGCTAGAGGAGACCCACACTCTGCCATCCCCCACCCTAAGCAACAGTATCCCCAAAGCCTGAGGCCAGAGATGTCGGCAAGGGTCAAGAGGGCAGGCAGTCAAGGCAGCAGGAGAGAGGGGGAGAAGCACCTGAACAGCAGAGGCAGAGACGGGGGTGAGCCCAGTCCTGGAAGGCCCCCCTGGAGGCCCCCGTCCTTACCTGTCTGCAGTAAGCCAGCTTCCAAGTCATTGAGGCCAAAATGCTTCTGAATGTCCAGGAGCACCCCTGCAAACCAAGAGGCCAGTGGGCAAATGGAGGCAGCAGCTGGCCAGTGCCTGGACAGCCTCCCTTGGGCTCTCGCTCTTTCTGTCTCTGTCTTGCTCTGTCTCTTACACACCCACACATACACACCACACACTATACAAGCACGAATTTCACACCTATACATGCACATATGCACTCACATTCACACACACACTCACATGTACTCACGTTCACACACACCACACACACACTAGCATGCATTTCATGCACGCAGCCCTTAGAAGGCTTTAGACTCCCCAGTGCCCATCACCAGTGGGGCTCCCAGTGGACATTGGTGTTTCCCAAATGTGTCAAAGCCCAGTGATGAAGGGATGGAAAGGGTGGCTCAGGGGTCTAACTAATGCCTTCCCAGGCCCCCTCCCCAGGGCTCCAGGAGAGGGGGAGGCCCCAGATCCAGGCAGCTCCTCAGGAATGTCTTTGCACCTGAATCCCCAGGAGAATGCAGGGCCCCAGGACTGACCGACTATACCTTCCACTAGCAGTCCTACATCATCCCCCTCTATAAAGCAGGAATAAAATGCAGTCCAGGGTAAAGGCCCGGCACCCACCCCATTTCCCATCAGCTGCTCCCCGGGATCCTCATCAGGACCCTCAGTATCCTCTGCCTGCTGATTGGAGGGCTGGGGGCAGAGTAGAGGGCTCCTCCCGAAGCCTCCATTTAAAGAGAGCTCCAGGGCACCACGTGGATTGGGCCTCTGATGCCTCCCCTCCCCCACCCTGCCCACTGCCCCTTCAGGTGCCTTTTATACGTCTGCTGGGGGACTGTGAGCTCCTTGAGGGCAGGCCCTGTCTTGTTAAAAATTCGTATCCCCAGCACTTAGCTCAGCGCCTGGCACAAAGTCAGGCCTTTAATAACAGAGGAATTGTCCACATTCAGGAAGGGCACTGAAAAACCCATCATCAAGGAGTGTTAATGAGAAACCCGACAGAAACAAGCCATCCAAAGATGTTGTTCAGGCCTGGCATGGGCAGAGCTTTGTCCTGTTTTGGGGCCAAGTTCAACGTGCACAGGGGTGGCTTGTCTGGAGTCCAGACCTGAGGTGCCTGGGCTCAGATCCCAGCCATGCCAAGTACTACCTGCCTGTGAGACCTTGGACAAGTCCCTTGTGGTGAGGCTGGGTTTTGCCCAGTAACAGGAAGCTCTGTCAGATAACAAAAACCCTGCTTCTTTTGCCTATATCCCATGTACGTGGCTAGCCCCCCAAACTGGAGCAAGCTAAGTTCCTTGTTTGGCAATCACATCCTTGAATTGTCCTCAGCACACCTGCTCCCTCCTCCTGACACCTTTTTCCCTTCGATTAACTCCTCCTGTAGACACATATTCCACTCTTGGCTAAGTGCCCAAAAATTGTGTATAAAAACAAACTTCTGTATTCTTACAAACTGCTGTTCCCCACCCCCAGGGCTGGCCCATTGCTTTTTGAGTTAACAAAGCCCTCTTGACTAGGAGAAAATCAGTCTCTTGAGTTCTTTCTGACAACCAACGCCTGAACCTCCTCTTCCTCATCACCTCATGTTCTCGTTATAAAAGGAAAGTGGGATGTCGGGCAACTTGCCCAGGTTCACACAAGGCCAGAGCTCTGCCAGGCACTAAGGAGCCACCTGGGAGGTGGGAAGAGCCGAGTTCAAACCCGACCTCTGGTCCTTCCTTGAGGTGTGGCCCCTTTCTGCCTGTTTTGTCCTCTGTAAAGTAGGTATGATAAGAGTTCCTGCCTCATGGGGTTGCTGTGAGGCCCAGATGAGATTTACGGATGTGTCCATGTAAAGCACTTTGTCCACCCCCAGGGTCTGCTACAGGAAATGCTTCCTATGGGTGTCCCATTATCTGGCTTATAGCACAAGAGCTGGCCAGACTCCTCTCCATTTCAAGCGTTCAGCCAGCTCTCGGGCTTGGAGAAAGGCCTTTGCTTGACCAGGCCAAACCCTTTGTTATCACCCAGAAGCTCCCCCAGAGCCTCATTTCATCTGGCCCCCGTCTGGTCTGGGCTCCTCCCTGCCCCCATCAGTCACCAGTCCTGCTTCCAGCCTGACCTCAGGATCCTCATCCCCAGGAGTGAGCCCCCATCAGGATGGAGCCGGGCACAGTGAGGATTCTGGGCCAGACCAGCCTTTCCAGGGGTCAGCATCAGAGAGGGCAGTGAAGAGGAGGCCCAGCCATTTGCTCCATGGCCCATAGGACCCTCTCAATGGATGGGAAGCCTCTTCTTAGAGCCTGGCCTCAGGGTAAGCAGGGCCTGGCTCCTTTCTTCTGCTATGCCTCGTGTTTAGTATCCAGTATGTATCCTATGTATGCACAGGGATCTGTATGCAGTAAATGCTTAATAAATGCGTTTTCATTCAGTTACCCTGTGCCTTCTCTCAGCTCCAGATCCCCAATTCCCACTAATCACTCATAATAGCGCCCCTGCTATGTGCCAGGCTAAGTGCTTTTACAATCATTTTCTCATGTGATCTTCACAACAACCCTGGGACATTGTTATCCCCCATTTTACAGACAAGGAAACTGAGGCAAGCAGCCGTGCCCAGTGTCGGAGGCTGGATTTGAACCAGGTCTTCCTGTCTTTGGCCCTGGCACTCAGTCTGCGGCACCACCACCTGCTCTGTCAGTTCGTGAGCTCCCTTGTGACAGGCAAGATCAGGGTTTGCCGCTGTGTGCCTGCCCCAAGTTCAGAGAAGGTGTTGGATCGTGTTTGTTGACTGACTGGCTGAGTGACAGGTTCCAGGCCTCCCTTCCCCTGCCCCCCCCCCCCCAGCTCACCTGGGATGATGAACCAGTGCATGTAGTTGAGCAGGTTGATATAACAGAGTACAGCGACAGCCCCATAAGCCCTGCATCGGGGGACACTCCGGGCACCCCCGGGCTCCTGCGGCTCCGGGCTGGCCTCGGAGGGGGCTGTTCCATAAAGGCGAGGGGCTGGCTGGGCTCGCAGGCCAGAGGCTTCTCCTGGGCCAGGGCTCTCCATGTCACCCAACCCTGTGCAAAGTGGAGGCATCAGCCCCAAGGGCCCCAACCCCAGCCTCCGCTGCCTCAGCAGCCTCAGGCACTTCCTGTGGCCCCCAGAAACCTCAAGAGCAGCAGCCTGGCCACAGGCGTCTTGTGCTGAGCTCTCTGCACACTCCTGAGAGAGGGGAGGGGGCGGGGGAGGGCCAGGCCGGCCACTTCCCCATTGTGGGCCCATGTCTCCTTCTCTGAAGACTGAGGCCTGGAAACGCACCGGTAGCAGTCCACATTTCATGCCTCTGGCAGACGAGGCTCGTCAACCCCATGCCCCGTTCCCCGTATCCCGACTTTCCTTCCCCACCGCTTCCCAATTCACTGCCTTGGAGCCCTCCCCAGGGTCTGCGTAGCCACTGAAGTGGTCCATGGGGGGCGATGGGGGTTTGCACCAGGGAGGGTGGGTGTCCGGGGAGAGAGTGGGGGGGGGGGGCGGTGAGAGAGAGTGAGGACCCAGGATGACTCCTGGGCTGGGAGCCCGAGTGAACAGTGCTGGGAAAGCAGCGGTTCAGGAGGAGACAGAATGAGCTGTGCAGCTGAAGGTGAAGATGAGCTCATCTTCCCGTGCAGCGGCGGCATTTTCAGAATCTGTCATCTACCCAGGCGGAGCAGAGGTCCACCGACCCCCACCGCGGAGGAAGAAGGAAGAGATTTTATCTCCAACTAAGAAGCTGCTGGCGCCCGAGCATAGCCGCGTGGAAGCCGAAGGGTAGCAGGAGCACATGCTCACCTTGCCACGCAGCAGGAAGACGCGCGAGGAAGGCATGACGTGGGTGCATAGACATCCTGGAGGAGGATGGGAGACCGTAAATGGTGGCGCAGCCGTGGTGGATGGCTCCTGCTGCCCTGCGGCCCCGCCGAAAGCCTAACCCAGGGAAAAAGAGCAGGGAGAGAGTGAGGAAAGCAGAAAATGCGTGCGAGCAAAGGGAGCTCCAGACACACAAACTTCTCTTTCCTTTTGTCCTCAAGAAGACAACAATAAACCATTCACCTGATTCTGGAGCAAGGGAAAAAAGAGGGGAAGAGGCAGGTCAGCCCAGCTTTCCATCACCTACTTGGCGCAGGGAGAGTAATCACCCCCCAGGCTGAGACTGACATTGCCAGGTGCGGGTGCCATCGTGGCACCAGTCGGAGTAGAGACTCCATGGTCGATGAGACGAGTCAGTCAACAAGAAACGCTGATTCAGCACTGTTTGCCGAGCCCTTTAAGAACATGGAGTGGCGATTGTGAGAGACAAAGTAAGCAGGGGTAGAGACTTGCCCAAACCTTCTGAGACCGAGCTGGGAAGTGGCGCCAGCTTCCAGGCTCTTCTTCCTAGTTGCTCTGTTAATTACAGATCTGATCCAAAGTGGGTGAGACTGCCTTCTCATGATCTGTCCTATTCCATGCAGGCTGGGAGAAGGTTGTGTGAAAGCAGCTTTCTTTTCTTGTGTCCAGTACATGTGTGTGGCCGCAGTGTGGATTGCCGATGTAACGTAAATGTCAAGCGTCAGTCACATTGGAGGAAATTTCCTGGAGGGGGTCAGAAAAGAACCCTGGGCATTTCCGCAATGTTAACATTTCTGAGGAATATCCTATTTTCACACTCCTGGATCAATGCTGAATTGAGTCAGCTTCCAGAGCACCCAAACCCTGCAGCCTCGGGGCAGTGGAAAGGAAGAAGTAACAGCTTGGAAGCTTATCAGTCTCTATGGCATCCATGCTGGGGATGTAGCTGCTGTTGGGAAACCCTGCCCAAGAACGCTGGACACTCTCTTATGAAACCATGGATCAGTGACTTGTGTCTAGAGCCACCTAGTGGTCACCTTATGTACTAAACTCCCTTGATGGTGATGTACGGACTAAGTGACAGCCCTTATATAGAGTAGGACGTGGGTCCTTGTTGCTCAAACACCTCGATGTCACTTGGGCTTCTCTCCACGTGTACCCAGGGATTTTGGCACTATCTTAGCGTCAACTCACAAAATACAGGGAGCAAGGGCTGGGGAGACAGCCTTCAGGTTCCACAGCCAGCCACTGTCTGGGGCGGGCCTTCCGGACCCCAGATCCAGCCCACTCTAGCACCTGCTCCCTGAGATCCAGAATCAGAAGGGACCCCAGAGAGCACCGATATGAACAAGGGTTCCCCTTCTCCCCACAGCGTAGGTGAGAGGTTGGCGTCCAGTCACTGCCTGAAGCCTTTGGGTGAAGGGGACCCAGCCACCTCTGAAGGCAGCTCCTTCCACCCAGGAGGGCTCTCACCATTGGGAAGTTTTTCCTTATGTTTAAATTGTCTGTCTCTTTGTGACATTCCTAGTTTTAGAACAAACCTAATTCTCCTCTCCCATGACAGTTGTTGAACATGGCTATCACATCACCCCGAGACTTCTCTTTCCAGACCACACAGGCCCAGCACCTTCCTCTAGGGCATGGGCTGTTCACCAACATGTTGGCCCTCCTCTGCCCATGAGTTTGTCGACATCTATCCTAAAATGTGGCACTGAGACCTTAACACAAGACTCCGGGTGTGGTACGATGAGGGCAGAGGACAGAAGGATCATCTGCCTCAGCCTGGACACTGTCTCTCTCATGCCATCTGAAGTCACTTCTGCTTTCTTGGCTGCCAAATCTCCCTGGTGGCTTAGGTTCCACAAAACTGAGATTTCACCTCTTGTGTAGCCAAACCTTCCTCGCCTACATAAGCAATGTTGATTTACTCAAAAAATACTCCAACCAATCTTTGATCTCCCTGATACGGCTCTTCCCTCCCATGATCCAGATGGCACCCCATCCCTGCCTGCCCATTCTGTGTGCTCTCACCCAGGCCATTCCACCAGGTTTCTTGAGGGGATCCCCCCAATGTCCTGGGAACGTTCCTTGATTGCTCCTGGCCTCACAAGGATACCAGCAGAGCACTCAGACTTTCTAACCTCACCATATAACCACCATCTGTCTTTTCCAGTCATACATTTCCTTTATGCCCGCTCTCTGAGGTAGCTCCCTGATTGCCCAGTGCCGGTGGCTCATGCCCACCAGGCATGCTCTCCATTGCCCTCCAAGTGATGCATGTTTTTACCCTGTGGGGTCCCAGGTCTAGAGCTCCAGGGACCTCAGAAGTAACCTACTCCAACCTGCTCGTTCCACAGATCAGGCAACTGAGTCTCACAGACAGGAAGTGGAGTTCTCTGGAGATGCCTGTCCTGGGTTTGGCAGACACACAACAAATACTGGTAGAATGTTGGTATTTAAAAGATGCATGTTTCTGAGAGGACTTTGGGGTCATTAAAGGGTCTAGGCAATTTCCTGCAGGAAATCCCTCTGCCCTGTTCCTCCTACTTCATTCTGGGCCCAGTTGGCTGCCCATTGGACTGGCCGGCTAAGCTGTCACTGAGGGGAGCCAAGTGGACAGAACTTCCAAGTTATAAGGCAGCTTAATGGCCCTCAGATACAAGGTGGACCTGAAGCAGGATGTGCACCACCACCCCCCAGCTAGGCCCCCCAGCCTACCCCTTTCCTGGCAGCCCATTTCACCTCTAGAGAGCATGAATTCCTACAAAGGTTCTCCTGACATTAAGCCTACCATGCCCCCTTTGTAGTTTCTGCTTCTGGTCACTGGGGATCAGGACAAATCAAAGCCCATAGCTCTCCTGTCCTCCTGGAGCCTTCCCTGCTCTGGCCAAAATGTCCCAAGGCCTTCTGCTGACCCCAAGGTCCTGCCTAGCCCAACTCCCTTGGCTGGTTTTTATTATTAATCCCCATTCACTGGCATCTTCCTTTGAATCAGTACAGACTCTTACAGTTTAAAGACACGAGGAATTGTTTTCAATGTCCCTGGAAGGGCAAGATTCCAAAAGAATAAAACCCATCTTGGGCAGCTTGGTAACCCCTCCCTGGAAGTGTTCTAGAGGACACTAGCAGCTGTGGCCCCCGTCCACCTGCCCTTTAGAGCATTTCTAGAAAGCCTTTCTGGAGCAGGCTGTTATACAGGCAAGAATACAACAAGCAGATGTTTCACAAAAACAGACCAAAGGATCAAAGAGGCTTTTCCAGATGATTCCTCCCAACAGACCAAGGCTTAGCCTAGCACATGCTCATAGTAGGTGAGTAATGAATGTTCGTCAACTGGCTGCGCTTCACAGTCAAGTGACTGAAAGGGACAAAGAAGGTCATTATGTTTATTGTTTTTTAAAAAAGCAATTGGCTCATCCCAGTGACACCCATCTTGCTAAGCTGCCCTCCTGAACCTGCGCTGAAGTGGGCTCGGACCCCTCTGATCATTAGATTAGGAGAAGCAGAAAGCAGGGTGATTCACGCTGGTGACCTTCAGGAAGTGGGTCAGTGACCGCCCAGTGGCCAGCCAGTCCATCCGTGCCTGGAGAGAGAGGTGAGCTGGCCATGTAGGTGGGTCCCAGCATTGCTGATATACCTCTGCTCAGCCCTTCAGACAGATTCCTGATTTATGGGGGGATTTGACCCAGAACTACACAGGACACAGTCTGTGTGAATTGTCATCTACCCCAAAGAAACAAGGTTCCCCCCCGCAGATCCCACAAGGTGTCCTGGCATGGATACTCACTGCCAGTGACATCATCTTTTAGATGGGCTATCAGGGAACCCTTGAGGAAGCTCCCCTCCCCCAGTCCTTTGTCTCTCTGCTGTTGCCTGGACCAGCTTTCATGGGAGCCTGAGGTCCCGATGGAGACAATGCCTGGCCAGACTCCTTGCAGCAGGAGGCTAGCTGTGCAACGGATGCCCAGTCCCCTCAGAGAGAGAACTAAGGGACTTTCTCTGGGCTGCGACTGGGTAAGAGGGGAGGTGCAAAAAGCCCTAGAGAGAGCTCAGTCTTAGATGGCTTTCTTTGATAGTTATTATATTTAGGGGCAGCTAGGTGGCGCAGTGAGTAAAGCACTGGCCCTGGAGTCAGGAGAACCTGAGTTCAAATCCGGCCTCAGACACTTGACACACTTACTAGTTGTGTGACCTTGGGCAAGTCACGTAACCCCAATTGCTCTGCCTTCCCCCCTCAAAAAAAAAGATAGTTATTATGTTTGGAGTAAATTTTTGAAAGGAAAAAGAGTCCTGTACTGGGAGTCAGAGGCCTGGGGCACTTATCCTGGCTCAGTCCCTAATGTGCTGTGTGACCTGGGATGAGTTCCTTTCTGTTAGTGGGTCTCAGTTTCCCCACCTGTAAGATAAGGCAGGGTTACCTTCAGTGAGCTTCCTGGTCCTCTTTGTAATAGGAACAGGCCACCAGAGGGCGCTAGAGACCAAGAAGAAAATCTGTGGAAGGCTTCCCTTGGTTTGTTACATTTCACTTTATTACGCTTTGCAAATATTGAATTTTTTTACCAATTGAAGGCTGTGGCGACCCTACTCCGAGTAAGTCTCTTAGCGCCGCCTTTCCAACATCTTGCACTTCTATCGTGCCTCTGGGTCACGTTCTGGTCATTCTCGCAATATTTCAAACGTTTTCATTATTATTCGGTCTGTCAGGGAGATCTGTGATCAGCGATCTTTGATGTTACTGTTGGAATTGTTTGAGGACATCATGAACAGCATCCGTATTATACAGGGAACCTAACTGATAAATGGGTGAGTTCTGGCTGCTCTACCAGCCCTGTCTCTCCCCCTCTCCTCTGGCCTCCTTATTCCTTGAGACACAACAGCATTGAAATTAGGCCAGTTAATAACCCCACAGTGGTCTCCAAGCGTTCAAGTAAAAGGAAGACTTGATGGATGCTGAAAACTTCTTTGTTGTCTAATTTTCAGAATTCGCCCAGCCCCCCTGATCTTCAGCAGCCACCACCCTGGTCAGTCAGCAGCCATCAACATCCCTCCACCAGCAAACCTCGTATAGCTCACTGAAGGTGCCGGTGACAGGCAGCGCTTTTAGCAGTAAAGTTTTTAATTAAGGTATGTATGTTTTTAGACACAATTCTATCGCCCACTCAATAGACTATACCATACTGTAATCATCACTTCTATATGTACTAGAAAACCAAAAAAATCATGCGATTGGCCTTATCGCGATATTCACCTCATTGTGGTGGTCTGAAACCGGACCTGCAACATCTCTGAAGTATGCCTGTACCGTAGCTGGTAAGGAGACTCATTTTTCTTGTGCCTGCTTCATAAACAGGCTCTGAGGCTGCTCTCAGCAGAGGGATCCAGGAGTTTGGGGCAACAGAAGAGTGTGGGTCTGAACAGCAATGAGAGAAGGAGGGTGGCAGAGGAAGAGAAGGCAGTCTGGGCCCTGCCCCCAGTCAGGCTGCTTCTGCTCAGTGCTGGTCCTCAGCAAGCCCAGTTCTGAGGAGGCAGGGTCTCCAAATGCTCCAGCCAGCTGGTCAGCATGCAAGGTGACTCTAAGCCCCAAACAAAAAGGGACACACCAAACAAAACGACACAGCCACTTGGCAAAGATGGAATGTGCCAATCGCCACTATTGGAGAGGCTGTGGAAAGACAGGCTCACCGAGTTACTGTTGGGGAAGCTGAGAATTGATCCAGCTCTTCTGGAAACCACTTGGTACCATGCTCAGAAGGTGACTCAGTGGTTCACACCCTTTGATCCATCAGGCGTGTACCCCTTGGAGATCAAAGACAGAGGAAAAGGCTCTACCTTATTCCCAGCCACACTTTCCACAGAAATAAGTGGAAACGGATTGGGTGCCATTGACTGGAGGATGACTGAGTAAATTGTGGCGTATAAACAATGGAACCAAGGACAGACACGAGGAGGTCCGAGAATTACTCAGTGAGCAGACCCAGGGGAAGGGCTCACACAATGGCCACAGTCGTGGGAAGGAGACCTCAGCATAGACGCAAAGAATGAAATAGCATTCATAAGCACGTCCATGGGCCCACCATCGTACTAAGCACTAGGTGCACAAATATTTTTTAAAGAGATAGTCCTTGCCCTCAAGGAGCTTGCAATCTAAAAAGAGGAAGGCAACATTTACATTTATGGGGACAGATGTGGGAAGGGGCTCGCTCCCTGTGACAGCACTTTTGAGCAGCCGACTTGGAGGTGGCCCAGCCTGCTGGGCTCAGGACTGGGCAGGATGAGATCAAATATCCCCGCTGCCCCAGCATCCCAGGGGTGAGAGTCTGACTGTCAGGGGAGAGTGCAGGAAGCAGGAAGCAGAGCCCAGGGATGCACTCAGCTGAAAATTACAGCCAGCGCTGATGAACCTAGCCCCTGGAATTTCTTTCCTTTTTTAAAGTCAATGAGAAGGTTCCATGTAGGGGATGATGGTGTTAGGAGATGACAGCTTTGTTTTTAAAACATTCATTTTTAAGACATTTGTAAAAGATTGTCAGGAACAGAGGTAGACAGACAACCAGGTGACCCTTCATCACCTGCCCTGCCCCCTCTTCTGCCCCACCCAGGGCTGGGCTGTCTTACAGGGACCTTGTGAGGACCAAAGGTGATGCTGGGAGAGTCTGAGTCACCACCCTTTCTCCCCCACTGCTGTCCTGCTCCAAAGCCTTTGCTGGTAAGCTCCCAACCCCAGGCTGCACCAGGTCAATGTGAGCCCTGACAGAGTCTGCCTACTGCAAACACTCTGGGCCTGGGAGTGAGTTCCCCAAAGGATGGACAGGCCAAGCAGATCTCCAGCAGGGTGACTGCAGAGGGGTAGATTGGGGGCCTCTAGCACCTCTACAAGACATCCTCCTGAGTCCTAGAGAAAGGACCCGTGCCATCACTGACAGCTCATTCCATCTCTGCAGGAGAGGCCCTGGGAGCACTTGGGTCTTCAGTTTAGGCAGCTTCCTTTTCAAAGGCTGACCCCACCCACCAGCTCCAAATTGTGCCTTCTACAGCATTGTACCCTGCCCGACGCCCCGCTGCCAGCTCCCTTTTGGTATTGAATCCCCCACCTGAATGTAAATGCCTTGAAAGCAGGGATGGTCTTGTTTGCTTGCCTTTGTATTTACAGCATTTAGGACGGTGTTTGGCATATAAAAAGCTTTAGTAAAGACTCTATCTGCCTATCTATTAATCCATCCATCCATCCATCCATCCATCCATCCATCCATCTATCCATCCATCCATCATCCATCCATCCATCCATCCATCTATCCATCCATCCATCCATCCATCCATCCATCCATCCATCTATCCATCCATCCATCCATCCATCCATCTATCTATCTATCTATTTATCTCTGTTGGAAGCTCTAGGGCTCTCACCTCAGCAAGATGAAGTTTCCTAAACAATGGTGACTCACCTCAGCCTTGGGTCCTCAATAGAAATTGCTGGTTGTACAAGACCAGCCCTGCACTGGTGGGGTTGGATGTCCCAGCATCCATCCCCTTACAGGGGTCAAAGTCTGTCTGCTGGGAGATGCAGAGCTCTTTTGGATGTGTAAATTCTTGGGCCAAACTGAAAACAAGGAACATCAGAGCCTTAGAACATAGATACTAACATGTCAAAGCTGGGAGTGTAGAACATAGAACATGGAAAAGACCTTGGAACACTGAATGTCATGGCTAGAGGGACTTTAGCATATAGAACAAGGAAGGAACTTTCAGACATAGAATATTGAAGCTGAAGGGACCTTAGAACACCGAATGTCAAAGGTGGAAGGAACTTAGAACACAGAACATGGGAGGGACCTTAGGACAGAGACTTTGTGCTAGAAAAACCTTAGCATGGACCCAGAAGTGATCTTAGAACAGATAGCACTGAAAAGATCCTTAGAACATGAAATGACCAAGTAGGAGGGGCCTTTCGTTTGGCTAATGAGTAATCTGAGGCTGGGAGGAGAGGAGGAGATGTCAGTCTAAGGAGGAAACAGGAAGTTGGTGTATGGGTGGAAGCAAGTGCTGATGGGGCAGCCCCAGTGCACTGGTGCCCAGGAGGTTGGCACAGACAGGTGGCAGCAGGTGCTGGAGCCAGTGGCTGGGGAGTGCAGAAGAGGGGGGCTTCCAGACCAGATATGGTGAAAGCTTACCTAGCCTGGCCCAAAGGCCAGCCAAAGGCTTTGGCATTCTGCTTAGAGCCAGGGGACTTAGGAGAGTGGAACCCCAGGAGGCACCGAGGATACCTCCAGAGAAAGGGTTTCTGGGGATTGCTGCTTGAGGCTAAACAAGACAGGATCCCAGAGAGGCGCAGCACACAGCCCGGCAGCTGGGACCAGCAGTTCGGGCCCCAGAGGGCATGTCTCCTGCTCTCTCCCAATGGCTGTCCCTTTGGGCATAATGCCAAGAAGCTTCATTGGTGTGTCAGAGGCACACATTCTGCCTCAGCCGCCCATCCTGAAGAAGCACCCAGGGAAGGGCCCAGAGACCGTCCTGAGAACACTGCGGCGCTCTAGCCAGGCCCCCACCCCAGGGCTCCTGGCTGGCAGACCGGGTGGTCCAGGGCCTCAAGGCAGAGCTGAAAGCTGGGGCTCCAAGTGCAAGCTAAGTCTCTCTCTGCCCTGCTGGGTTGTTTGTCCAACCTTCCTGGCATTGGAGGCCTTGTGACTTCATAGTCCCAGGGTGAGAGACACGGATGCTCCACTGTATACAAAAACAGCACCCCTGGCGACTCACTAATGATCCCCATTATAGCTCTCCCTTCCACCTTTCCTCTGGAGAGGGAGCACATAAGCATGTGAAGGGCCCGGCTCAAACTTTCCTCTGCAGGTGCCCCTGGAGACAAGGGGCCTGTCCTCACCCTGCCTGTGTGAGGGAGAGGAGGAAAGCGGAGAGCAGGGCAGGTGAGGCAAAAAGAGAGGAGGGGAGGGAAGGGAAGGGAGGAGAAGGGATAGGAAAGGAGGGGAGGAGAAGGAAGAACAAGGGGAAGGGAGGGAAGGGGAGTACGAAGGGAGGGTAGAGGAGGGAAGGGGATAGAAGGGAGGAGAAGGGAGGGTGTAGAGGGGAGGGGAAATGAAGGGAGGGGAGATGACGGGAGAGGAGAACGAGGGGAGAGGAGAAGGAGGGGAGAGGAGGCGAGGGGGTAGAGGGGAGGAAAGGGGAAGCAAGGGAAAGGGAGATGAGAAGAGTGGAGGGGAGGAGAAGGAAAAATGAGGGGAAAGGAGGGGAGAAAGAGGGGAGAGGAGGGAAGAACAAGGGGAGAATGAGGGAAGGGAGGAGAGGGGAGAACAAGGGGAGGGGAGGAGAGGCGAAGTGAGGAGAGGGGTTTCTCGGTCTCTGGGATGTCCCGCCTTTTCAGACGCTGCTTGAGGCCCCCTGAAAGCTCAGAGGGGATGCTCGTGAACCCTGAGACACAGTCATGGCCCCCACACAGAGCCCAGCAGCAAGACAAGGGAGCTTGTACCAAGAACCGCATGAGCCAGACAGAATCACAGAGCACAGATCTCTAAGCGCTAGTGTTTCCAAGGGATCATAGAACCCCAAACCTTCAGGGTTAGGAGGGACCCCAGACCTCTGCCTAAATAGGAACCCCCTCTCCAGTATCCTCAACCCGAAGTCATCCCACCTCTGCTTGGAGACCTCCAAGGACGGGGAGCTCACTTCCTTTTGTGGCGGCCCATCCCCCAGTGAGAGCACTCTCATGAGCAAACCAAAATCTGCCTCTTCCAATCCCTCTCTGCCCCGCCCCGCCCCCCACCCCAGGCCCGGCTGGAGACATCTGCTCTGCCTCCTCATGATGATTCTCAGTCAGGGAATTGGCCCAAGTCTCAGTAATTGTGTCTTCCCACCAATGATCAGACCAGGCTTTTCCCCTTGCTGGTCGTGCCCCTGGGGCAACCTCTCTCCCAGCTCATCCTTGTCCTTCCCTGCCCAGACTTGAGAACAAACCCCAGAAGGGTCTGGCTGGGGCAGGGCCCAGCAGCACTTGCACATCTTGTCCCAAGATCTCAAGAGGCAACAAAGGCCCTGAGAGGGCTAGGTTCTTATCTGAGGTCACAGTCGGTCATTGGGGGGGCCAAGACTCGGGCTTCTCGGTCAGGCATTGGTTCAGTGGGACCAGCCACTCCTGAGGGCAGGGGCTATCAGGAAAGGTCTCAGGGAGGAGGTGGTCCTCAACCAAGGCCTTGAAGGGAGGGGCTACATCAACAGGGGAGAGGACCAAGTAGATACGTTAACACGTAGAGCAGAGGAGGGATGGCATCCCAGGCAGGAGCGAGGATGTGGGCAAACACATGGAAATGGGAATTCACCTGTTGCACTTGGAGGGACATGGCTGTAGAAGAGGTTTCACTGAGGGGAGCACCCAGCCCCTGCCATGACTCCCTACCAGCTTGCTGGCCCTTCCTTCCCCACCCTCCCCTGTTCCTTCCTTCCTCAGCTCCATTGGTGTGTACATTGTGGGTGGCACAGAGGATGGGTCAGTGAAGCTGGGCTCAGGACTGAGGAGAGGCACGGTGGTAGCCCACTCTGCTCTGAGGAGGCCGGGTAACCCTCCACATGGGTCCGACTTTTTCCTGGAAACACAAACGATGCTCTCCTGGTGACAAGCTGGGACTCTGGCCCCTCGGGCAGCTTCCTCCCCGGGGAGATGCCTGTGCCCCTGGCCTGCTCTCCTGAAGACTGAAGACCTGGCCCCAGCAGCATTTCACACATGCTTCTCCTCTGACCCCACTCCCTCTCCAGCAGCAGCCACAGTCCTGTCACCCTCCTCTGCCCTCGGATGACAGCTTGAGGGGAGGTGGGGAGGTGTAACCTGGATGGACTTGAAGAGCCGACCTGGGGACCCACTGCAGATCAGCCTTGCCCTTCTTGGCCTGGAGGGTAGAACTGGAAGCAAGATGAGAAGAATTGGCAGGAAGGTTAAATTTGAGGAAGAACTTCTCAGCCACAGGACAGCTGGCCTAAAGTCGGGGGTCTGCCTGGGAAATGGTAGATTCAGCTTCCTTGGTGAGGGGCTTTGAAAGGAGTATGCCCCTGGTGGGGTTCTTGCTGGGGGGTGGTGGATGTGCCTAAGGGCCCTCCCTGCCCCAGAACTCTGGACTGAACTCAGCCCCCAAAGAGCTGGGGCTTTCTTTTTGGCACTGCTTGTGGATGGATTTTGTTCCCATGGAATCAGGCCACAGGCACTGAGGGCTGCTTGTGTGTGCCTGGGAGAGCTGTGAGACATACTGTCTTTGTCTGACAGTGGGCAGCAGGTGCTATCGATGGGGCTGACTCTGTAGGGTCCTGCTGATTTAGCATGTTCTCCTGGGGTGGGGGGCCGGGGCGGGGGGAGGAAGGGAACTGTGTGCTCTGACCTCTCTCTTCTTGCTGTAAAGGAGGCAGCCCCTGGGGGCCAGGGGCAGGACAGCTGGAGTTTCTCCAGGTTGGTAGATGGGATGTTGGAAGGGACTGTGGGAGAAAAGTGGAATTAGGGTCATGGCTTCTTGGGGCCCCTCCAGGTGTGGCAGGGACCCTTTTCTCTCTCCTCACTTGAATTTCAAACAGATCTAATGTCTATATCCAGCCATCTTCACTTTCAAACGGTTTGTGCATAACTCTATTATTTTGTAAGGTGGGCAGGATAGGCATTGTTATCTCCACTCTAGAGAGGAGGAAATTTCAGTTAGTGACATACCCAAGGACCCACGGGGTACCAGAGTCATCCAATCAAAGATTTGGAGTCATCCAATCACCTCAAAACAAATTCTGGAGTGGCAGAGCCCATGAAAGGGTGGGGTAAAACAACTTGGGAGGTCGGCAGGAAAGGTCTGTTACACCTTGGTGAGAGTGGAGTGCAGTCCAGCACAGACCTGGCCCCAGCAAACCAAGAGCAGGCCTTGGAAGTGTCAGTGGCTGCTTCCAGAGCTCTCAGCCCACAGATGGTAAGGGGATCAGACAAAAGGTCAGAAAGAGCTTACAGGGGTCCCTTTGATAGCATTGGCTGCAGGACTCTGTTGAATCACCCATACATGGATCCCAGTCACAGTCCCAGGGTGAGGAGGAGCACTAGCACACCAGAGCTTGTGGCCACAGAGGGTGGGGACCCTCCTTACAATTCCAGGGCAGAAAAGAGCACTTGTGGTCACTCACAGACCAGAGCACAGGCAAAATGGAATGTAATCTCTGGGGGTGGGGGGTGAACATTCAATGAAATAGAAGATTTTCAAGCATTCCTGATGAAAAGACCAGAGCTGAATAGAAAATTTGACTTTCCAATAAAGACTCAAGAGAAACATAAAATGGTAAACAGGAAAAGGAAATCATAAGGGATGTGGGAAGATGATACTTGTAACTCCTAAAAACTGTATCACTATTAGGGCAGATAGAGGGAATATGCCTAGAGGACATGGGTATGAGTTAATTGTGGTGGGATAGCTAAAAATATTAAGGGAAAGAGGAATTCACTGGGAGAAGGGTAAAGGGAAAGGTAGAGTAGGGTAAATTATCTCACATAAAAGAGGCAAGAAAAAGCTTTTACAGTGGAGGGGAAGCTGGGGGAGGTGGTGGGGGATGCCTGAATCTCTCATTGGAATTGACTCAAAGAGGGAAAAACATACACATTCAATTGGGTCTAGAACTCTATCTTACCCTACAGGAAAGTAGGAGGGAAAAGAGATAAGAGAAGGGGGAGGGGGGGGAGAGTGACAGAAGGGAGGGGGTGGTCAGAAGCAAAACACTTTTGAGGAGGGACAGGCTGAAAGGAGAGAGCAAGAAGGATAAACAGGCAAGATAGGATGAAGGTAAATACACAATAATCATACCTGTGAAAAAATTTACAGCAGGTTTCTCTGATAAAGGCTTCATTTCTCAAATATATAGAGAACTGAGTCAAATTTGTGAAAGAGCCATTCCTCAATTAATAAATGGTCAAAGGATCTGAACCATTTTCAGAAGAAGAAATCCAATGATACTCATGAAAAAATACTCTAAGTTACTATTGATTAGAGAAATGAACATTAAAACAACTCTATCAACTGGTTAATGTGACAGAAAAGAAAAATGACAAATGTTGGAGGAGATGTGGGGAAATTGAGACACTACTGCACTGTTGGTGCAGTTGTGAACTAATCCACCCATTCTGGAGAACAATTTGGAACTATGCCCAAAAGGCTATAAAACCGTGCACACCCTTTGATGCAGCAATACCACTGCTAGGGCTGTATCCCAAAGAGAAAAAAAACAAAAAGGAAACAACTGTATATACACAAATATTTATGGCAACTCTTCTAACGGTGGCAAAGAATTAGAAACTGAGGGGAGGGCCATCAGCTGGGGAATGACTGAACGAGTTGTACTGTATGATTGTGATGGAATACTGTTATTCTATAAGAAACCACAGGCAGGATGCTCCCAGGAAAAAACCTGGAAAGACTTATATGAACTGATGCATAGCGAAGGGAACAGAACCAGGAGAACACTGTACAGGGTAATAGCCACATCGTAGGAGGATCAGCTGTGAATGACTCATCTCTTCTCAGCAATACAATGATCCAAGATAATTCTGAAGGACTCAGAGTGAAGACTGCTCTCCATCCCCAGAGAACTGATGCTGTCTGAACACCGAGTAAAGCAGACTTCTTGGCTATCTTTCTTTCTTGTTTTGTTTGTTTGTGTTTTCTTTCACAATATGACTAATATGGAAATATGTTTGGCATGACTGTACATGTAACCTGTGGCAAATTGCTTGCCTTCTCAATGAGGAAGGAGGGGGAGAGAGAATTTGGAACTCGACATTTAAAAAAAATTAAAATTTGTTATTACATATAATGGGGGGGATACTAAATAAATCATTTTTTAAAACAAGTTAATGTTACCCTTTTCAATGGACATTTTAAAATGCCAAATTATTGCACTCGCAGATTTCTGAGAGAGGTACATGCCCAGTGGCCTGTCATCCAATACACACCAGGACCAGATACCACAGGGGCTGGGGTCATCCAGGCTTTTGTTGGAGGCGGGGGGGGGGGGGGGGCGGGGAGCCTGTCTCCTGAGCAGCCTGTGCTGCCTGGAGTGATGACTGTGAGAAAGGCTTTCATTATATCACACCAAAAGCTGGCCCTTTGTACCTTGTCGCTCCCCCTTCCCACCCCTTGCTTCTGTCCCCCCAACAAAGTGACCAATCAGTAAACATTGACTAAGGCCCTACCATGTGCCAGGCACTGCGCCAAGTTCTGGGGATACAAGCTCTGAAGGAGCGCACAAAGTAGGGAGACCACATGCAAACAAATAGATATACAGCAAACTCTCTGCAGGAAAAAATTCACGTAGGGCACTCTCTGGAGAGGGGTGAGTGTGAGGAGACTCTCTCTGGGGGAGGGCCCTGAGGGGCAGAGGAGGACACCTGCAGGTCAGAACTACCTGGACCTTCCCTAGAGCCTGCCTGTGGGGATAGGACAGGACAAGGAGCAGAGGGGTGGTTGGAGGGGCCGGGCCACCTGTTCCTGGGAGTCTGAGGTTGGGTGCAGTTGCTCACCAGGAAGGGATCACACCTGGCCTAGAGATGGTGGGCACTTACCACCTGACGCAGAGGCCACCAAGGGAGACAGACCCACCCCCAGGCCTGAGCAGAAAAGCAGGACCAGCCAGGGACCCCAGAGGCCTCTGAGAAGCAGAGTTCTCCCTGGGCCGAGCCCCCCACTTCCTCCTCAGGGGCCCAAGGGGGGTCCTCAGTAAATACTAGCTGATTAACCCTAACCAGGGCAGAAGGTGAGGCTTTCCTGGGAGGACCCAGGAGGCCAAGCCGAAGGGACCTTAGGAAGCACCCAGGCCAAGTCTCTCACCCCAGAGGTGAAAAAGCTGGAGTGTAGATGAGGCCTAAGGCCTGGCCAGGCACAGTCAGGGTGGGATGGGCAGAGCCAGGCCTCCAGCTCAGCCCTTTGCAGACGGGAGACTCTGCCCTGCTCTGACTCCTCAGTGCAGCACAGTACCTGACGCACAGTACCTGACACACAGTAGGTGTTCAATAAATGTTAGCCACCTGCCTGCCTGCCAGGGTCCCCAGGCTGGCGGGTCAAGGAAATGTCACAGAATTGGCCTTGGTTTGACCAAGGCTCCCTCAGCGTTCAAGATGCTGAGATGGAGGATTCAGCACTGACCGAATGCCCAAACCCAGTCTCCATGAGGCTTCCATGGCAGCCCAAATGGGGTCCTCATAGGGAGGCTCCGAATTGGGCCAGGCCCTGCACTGTTCAGTGCCTTGTTGCCACCTCGGATAGAGTCCAAACTAGCTGCTAAGCAGTCCAGCTGCGGGCATAGCACACCTAGGTTTCTGCCAGCCCCTCATGCCATCATTGGGGATAAGCTGGAGAAACACAGATGGGGTGTTTAGATAGCTAAGGAGGGTCACTGGGGGTTAGTGGAGTTAATCTGGAGGGTATCAGTCAGTAAACGAATGGTTGTTCAGTGATGACTACGGGCCAGGATGCAAAGAGAGGCAAAGAAAGGCACTTATGATGGGACACAGGGCTCAGGCCCAGCCCTGTTCTGGGCAATGTCTTGGTGGGGGAGGGGCGAGGTGAGCTTATTAAATAACATGCACCTGGGAGGGAGAGCTAATAGACCTTGTGACAGATGGGATCCAAAGAAGAGCTTGATCTCTAGAATGATGGGCCCCATCCAATGTAACAAAACTGAGCAAGGATGAAGCCCCACCTGTCTGAAAAAGGTCTGGGGTTCTGAGTGTACTGCAAGCTCAATGTGCACCAATGGCCTGATGGCACAGCCAAGAAAACAACCCCCAGCCCCCACCCTTGGCCTTCAGCTGTGAAGAAAGGCTTCCTAGCAGACAGAGGAAGGACCCGCTTTGGACTCTGGGCTGGTCAGGCCTCCTCTGGAGAGATGGGATCGGTTCTAGGCACCTCACAATCTGAGGAGGGACCAGGAAAGGCCACAAGGACCAGGACTTGGGGTTTTTAGCCTGCAGAAAAGAAGACATCGGGAGGATACAAAAGCCATATCCCCCATCAAACAAGGGACTAGATATGGAAGGGAATTTGAATTTTGTCTGGTGCTAACACAATGCCTGGTGCGGAATGGACACTGGAGAATGTCTGTTGACTGCCCCAGAGGGCAGATGCCAAAGCAGTGGAGGTAATGGCAGGTCTATGGGCCCCTGGAGAGGATCAGGCATGGGAAGAGCTTCCTCAGGGCCCCCCAGCACAGGCCTGACATTCCCTGGTGAAGGGTGTCAGACCCAGGGTCCTTGTTCAGGTCCACACTGAGGCTCTGCCAGCCAGACCAGCTGAGTCTATGACCGGCCCCAGCAGCACTGTCTGGGGACAGGAGTTGGGGAGGAGGCCATGGCCCCCGAGTCCCTCCAAAGCGTGAACTTGCACTAAGACAAAAATGCTTCTGGCACACAGGACATGTTCCACATGAAAATAGTCTTTGCTTTTTTCCTCTTTTGTCCATTGTTAGATTTCAAGCCCCAGAGGATTCTGTGCAAACTGATCTTAGGAAGCATTGGATGCAGGGACATTAGGCCCCTTCCAGCTCTGAAATGCAGCAGTTCTTCCAAAGCCTTGTCCAGAGTGTCAGGGGATATGCCCAGGTCCCCTTGCCAACTCAGCTGTCCCAGATTAGTGGTAGCCTGGGCAGGCTTTGTCCTGTCCTCGCAGAGCCCTGAGCACACCTCCTCAACCTCCTCCTGCTGAGGCCCCTGTAGGGCCAAGGGTCTGGCACTCTTTCCACCTCCCCCTAGATGGCTGACTCTTCCTCATCCAGGCCCTAGTAGCAGACAGTCTCCATCCCTTATCCACAAACTGCCTCAGCACAATTAGGCGGATGGTGTGAATTTCAGGGGCCTTGGGACTGACCAAAGCCGGGAGGCCATGGGCGGTTTGGACGTCCTGCCAGGCCCATAGCAGCACCCTGGTCACCAGCCTGTTTGTTTGTTTTGTTTTTAGCAACATCGGTGGGGCCAGCACCCTTCCCTCCTTTCTAGGCCCAGGGTGTCGCTTACCCTGGACCCTGAGCCAAGTGCCTCTTGCCTGCACTGCCCTCCCAGGAGCTGGGGAGTCTATCTGTTGCTTGGCTCTGCCAGCCCCCTTCACCCCTGGGGAAGGGGGGGGGGGGTGCAAACTGAATGCAGCCGGCACAGCTGAGAGAAAGGAGAGTGGGGCAGCCATAGCCAGGGATTCTTTGTCCTCCACCCACTGCCTTTCTGCTTCCTCCTCTCTGGGCTTTGACTAACTATGACTTGTGGGCATTCAACCATCTTCTCCACGAACAGAGTTCCCATGGCTTCCGGCTTGCCAAAGCCCCAGTGAACCAGGGAGCAGATGAGCAGCAGGGCACTCTGCCTGCCAGCCCCTGGCTTTGGAAGGTTCCCTTAACCAAGTCAGTTTCCTGAGCCACTGTCAGGAATGATTTATGCTCCTGATGAGCAACAAAGGCAGAGAATGAAACAAAATGAACCCGATCTGTGACGGTGGTGAGATTCCCTCCGCAGCAGCAGCAGGGCGGCCACGGGACCCAGAGGAATAGCGAAGATGCCCCTGGGCCCCTCAGGCCCTCCCAGAGCTGCCTGGATCTGCCTGGGTTTGGGAAGAGGCCCACAGTACCTTTTTCTGCGTTAATACATTTTATTTCATTCCTTTTGTCAGAAAAGAGCTGTATCTGCTATGTGTGACTGAACTCCATGGGAATGTAGCAGATATGGGGAGAGGGCAGTGTTTTCCAGCGGGGAGCTGCTGAGACAGCATTCGATTGAATAAATGTGTGCCACCCACAAACGGGCAGTGGAAGGGCAGAGAGGAAGAAGACTCTCTGAGGGTCACAGAGAGCCTCGTGTTTGTCCAGGGTGCTCTGGGGCTGAGTGGAGCACAGAACCAGCGGACCTGAGGGGAGACTGGTCCGTGTCCCTGACTAGGGTCAGGTCCTTGGTCGGCAGTGGAATCTGAAAATCACTGAATCTAAAAAGTGGGAGTTTCTGTCTGGTCCAGCTCATAGCCAAAAGAATTCTCCATTAACATCCCTGACACGTGGTTCTGTGGTCTCTGCTTGAAAATCTCCCTTGAGGAGAGAGGCCCCCTGCACTTGGGGGCAGCCTTCTTTCTTCCTTACACGGACTAGATCGGACTCTGCAGCTTCCACCCATCAGTTCTGGGTCAAAAGAGAATGAGTCTGGTCTCTTCGGATCCGTGTCTTCCCGAATCTTCTCTTCTCCGGGCTAAACATTCCTACATCCTTCCACCCACCTTCCCATCACACGGACCGATGTCTTTCTCCATCATGGTGGCTTCCTCCGGACTCTCTCCAACTCCGGGGTCCAGAACCGGCCACCTTCCTCCAGGTGTGATATGACCAAGGCAGAGGACGGAGACACGATCGTTTGGGGAGACTTCCAACGTATTTCCATACGCAAGACCACACTAAATTGCAATTCCACCCACATGAGAGAGCCTGTTTCCCCACAGCTCCACCAACACCGAATTTTGTTTTTAACATTTTTTACCAGCCCGATGGGTGTAAACTGGCACTCTCAAGCTGTTTAACTCATTCCTCGGATTCCTAGAGAGTTTGGGGGGCAGGGGTGTTCAGGAGGAAGAACATTTCTGGGGTGAAGGGCTGCTCACCCGCCTTCGGGGTCCGCGCGCCACCCAACTCTCACCTGTGTCTCCAGAAGCCGGAGCCTGAGCGGCAGCCGCAGCCCAGAAAACCATCGTGGCGGACGGACTACACCGGGCTGAGGGTCATCAGCGGGTGAATTGCGGGCATCTTTCTCCAGCAGAATGGGCGGATGAGAATGATTGGCTCCAGCGGCCGTGAAGGCAGCTGAGGCAGGCTCCGTGGAGCGCTTAGAGCTTGGCCAGACATCAGCGACGCCGCGGTCACCCGCCGCATCCTGGGCCATCGCCGGCCATCCTGACTGTTGTCCTGCCGCTGGACTTCGATGACTCTGGAGGAGAGAGTAAGGCTGACGACTTTGCGCAGCCCTGCCTCGCTTAAATCCAATCCATGCACAAGTCAAGATATCACCCCGTGAGGTCAGAAAAATGAGACGAACAACAGAGAGTTTGAACAATTTTTCAAGTAATTATTAATCATTTGTTCTTCCGCTTTCCAAAATTTCAGTGCCTATCAATTATCAGAGGCATCCGGGTGGCACAGC